>NW_026057576.1:68244542-68338753 GCF_023721935.1 Panthera uncia | reverse complement strand
AGTTGTCGACATTTTGTTGCAGTCATTCATATAAAAATCTGAATCATATATTAACTCTAAACAGATGGCACACTGGGGCACCTGGCTGGCTCAGTCAGGGGAGCATGCAACTCTTGATGTTGGGGTCGTGGGTTTGAGTCCCACATTGGGTATAGAGATCATTAAAAATAAGTAAATAAATGAACTAAGTGGATGGAATACTTCTTAATTTAACAAAATTATGAAGTTGTTGCTAGGAAAATGATGTGATCTGAGCATTAGGTATTGAGATTGATCTCAGATGACCCATCTGGTCATGGGCTATAAGGACTTTTGTGTGTTTTGGGGTCGGGGCAGGGGAGGGCTTTGAAGGTAACTGTTTTTAGGGTGCTCTGTGTTAGCCAGGAGTCAAGAGAATTTGCCTCCTGTTTGTTATGTCTGAGTTTGAATTTGATTCTCCATGGATTCTGTGTAAGATCTTAATGCAAGAAAGAATGTCTGCATGAAAGCACTTTGGAGGGGTACTTGAAATGAAGCTGGGAGCCATTTATCTGGCATAGAGATTCTTCTAGATGCTTCTTCTGGACAAGAGAGAGCTACTACCGGAAAGGGGCAGATGCAGGGAATCAGCAAAGGGAATCTCCCAGAAAATGGGGATATGAGCTGGTCTCACTTACTACCATGTGGCTGGCAAGACAGATTCCCAGATGTGGGAGCCAGGGAGCATTTCTGGAAGGGGCAACTACAACACCACTTTCTTTCCCGTCAGAGTACTTGAAGTGCAGATTGTACCACAGATGGCCAAATCAATGCCACACTTCTTTCTGGAAATTTAAGGCCATGGAGATGAGGAAAGAGATGTAGAGAGCAAAGATGGAGAATGGGATAAAAGTGAAGAATTTAGGGGTGTCTGGCTGGCTCAGTCAGTGGAGCATGTGACTCTTGATCTTGGGGTCATGAGTTCAAGTCCCCCATTAGGCATGAAGCTTACTTAAAAAAACAAAAGAAAGCAAAACATTGAAGAGTTTATACAATGCTTCCCAACTTGTTATACACTGTGGCACACCAAGAAAATAATGTTTTTACAGCGACTGGGAAGCTCTTGGCAGGAGATGACCAGCTTAGAAGTTCCAACCATTCCTGGCCCTGTCCAGCCACCAGAGGGCTGAGGGGATCGTAGACCCAGGCACACCCTATCCTTGCATGTTGATTGGGGAAACCCTAATCTAGTGAACATCATGAATATACAGAGTGACAAGACGGAGGTCATGGAGCCCTCTGAGAATCTGATTCAAGTTATATTTCCTCTCCCCAGAAACACCACAATTGTACATACACACAGAATTTTGCCCATAATTTCCAGAGACTCATAAAATCACTCAAGTCCACTTTGGGACCTCAGAACGAGAACTCTTGCTTTAGATAATTGGTCAGAGAAAGAGTGTTGCTGAAGAAATGAAGGCAAAGGATAAATTCAGCAACTCGGACCAAAAGTCCACCTAAA
The DNA here is from genome assembly GCF_023721935.1 of Panthera uncia. Taxonomy (NCBI): domain Eukaryota; kingdom Metazoa; phylum Chordata; class Mammalia; order Carnivora; family Felidae; genus Panthera; species Panthera uncia. The sequence goes on along the minus strand of NW_026057576.1, from coordinate 68,337,270 downwards.
GAATGATAGAATCACACTCTTGGGGTTTTCCATGGCCCTTTCTATAAAGCTCTGGCTTTGGAAATGGTTCAAAGGCTGGGGACACCAAGCAGAAAAGATCCAGGTAATTAGATCCAAACAACCGAGAGCACCACAGTGGCTGAGCAGATCGCTGAGCTCCACGTTGCCTACTTTTTAAAGGCATTGATGTTAACTTGGTCAGGATGACTATTTGGTAAATGGTCAGTTCACTGGTACAGTTTAGTTTCTGAATCTCTTTCTTCCCAACATTTTTCAAAGGGAACATTCTCTAATCCCTCAATATGTGTGGCGGAACCAGGAGGGTGTGGCAAAGCCCTTCCACGGACTTCCAAGTTTGATGGAGCCTGCTTGGGCCCTTGTTGGCCCTAGAGCTCTACTGCTTGGTTCATAATCAGTTTTTCTGACGGACTCAGCAGTCCTTGCCCAAATAAGCCCGTATGCACCCTCAAAGCACCTAGAGTGGGGAGATGATGGGGACTCAAAACAAGACATTTGGGGCTAAATGCCTTACTAATTATTTCTGAAACAAAAAAGCCAGATCTCAAAAGACTAAATGGTGAGTAAGGGATAGAGCAGCAGTGTTACCTTGAATAATGTATGACTTCTGCTAGTTTACTCTCAGGTCTCACATCACTTGAAAGTTGTCTCTTTGCAAAATACAGCCTGGAGGGAAATTTTGCCAGTGTCGTGCTCTGGTGAGTTAATATGCATTTAAACAGTTTTATAACAGATTATTTACCAACGGGAACAGAATGCCTTGGCACGAGATGCCTTTGAGAGAGCTGTCCTAGTGCGCTAATTCCATATTTCAAAATAATTTCCACATACTTCCTACTTCCTGTAGGTGCTCTCAAACTCTTCCCTCTACTGGTGAAATGAAAAAGTGACAAGTAGGTGAGATTATGTTGCCCTCTGGTGTCAGCCAACCCAAAAGAAAGAGCTAGAACTCGGGAAGGGGATAAGAGGTAGACAGAAGATAAAAAGAGGACACTCCATACCTGGAGAAAGATGGAGACATGGAGAGGGAGGGAAATGGAGAAAGAAGATGGGAGATGAGTATGGCATCCATTCCCCCTGGGTCTTCTTCTCACTCGTGGATGATGGGATTTCTTTTTTTTTTTTTTTTTTTTTTATTTTTGGGACAGAGAGAGACAGAGCATGAACGGGGGAGGGGCAGAGAGAGAGGGAGACACAGAATCGGAAACAGGCTCCAGGCTCCGAGCCATCAGCCCAGAGCCCAACGCGGGGCTCAAACTCACGGACCGCGAGATCGTGACCTGGCTGAAGTCGGACGCTTAACCGACTGCGCCACCCAGGCGCCCCGGATGATGGGATTTCAATTCCCCCTTGGCTGAGAAGGAGAAAGATACCACCATGGTTATTCATCTACTAAATCTGGTGTCTCTGTGATCTGTGATGAGGAAGAGTAGGTTCATGGAAGGATGGGACTTGGCCTTTCCTCTTTGGGGAACCAATGGGGAAGAGAACCGGGTGGTGGCCAACCTTCAGAATTGCAGATACCTATCCTGACCCACCTCTTCTTTGAGATGGAGACCGACCCTAGATTTCTATTCCTTTTAGGGATTCTACCAGTAATCCCCAAGGCAGGCAGGGCTTCACTGTCTAGCCCTTTAGCATATGCCTGGGCTTGAGGGTCTTCTGGGGAGAAGGGTAGTGGCAGTACCACTGGCCCCTAGAGCTCCTCCTCACCCCAGCCCTTCCCCTCTTGCCATATTACCAAGCTTTGTCCACTCTTTGGATGTGCTTGCCAGAGCACGTGAACAGAGTATGGTTGGCTTGTCCAACCTATTTAATCTTGAGTCATTTCTGGATGTCTGTCCTGTCACTGATTTTTGGTGTCCTGTATAGGGGCAGGCATTATGTCTTTTTGCTGCAAACTGTGGAAAGTCAGTGGAATATTATTAATGACTTTTTTTTTTACAGAAACAATTAATGACTTTAAAGAATTAATGAGGGGGGCGCCTGGTTGGCTCAGGTGGTAGAGCATGCAACTCTTGATCTCGGGGTTGTGAGTTTGAGCCCCACATTGGGTGTAGATATTACTCAAAAATAAAATCTAAAAAAAGAAAAGAAAAAGAATCAATGGAATCCTAGAGCAAAAATGTGGGCAAAGTTTGGGCAGAGGCATGGGGAGGTCAAGTATTCCATCTTTGGTCAAGACTAGAGGAGATAACAGAGCCATGGAAAGGAATCCTTTGGGCAGAGAGCCCTGTGGGGGAAAGGAGAACACCAAGGATGTCTGGTTAATGGGAAAGAGGCAGGAGGTAGGGCAAAGGAGAAAAGTAAAGTTGGGAGAAGAAGGCTCCATCAGGTGCAAGTTCTTATTGTAGATTCTTTTGATTTCTTCAAATCTTAGTTCAAAAGACAGTAAAGTTGGGACGTCTGATGTATTCCTCAGGCTGGCAGAACTCCTGAGTGAAAGAGGATTAAAAATCTAGATCCTAGGGGCGTCTGGGTGGCTCTGTCAGTTGAGTGTCCGACTTCGGCTCAAGTCATGATCTCACGGCTCCTAAGTGCTAGTTCGAGCCCCATGTCCAGCTCTGGGCTGACAGCTCAGAGCCTGGAGCCTGCTTCAGATTCTGTCTCCCTCTCTGTGCCCCTCCCCTGCTAGAGCTCTGTCTTTCTCTCAAAATAAATAAACATAAAAAAAAAAAATCTAGATCCTAGCACCTGGTAAATTCAAGACATTATCGAAATGAATGAATGTAATATTGCAACTGATTTTATTATTGGTTTTCAAACAGAAGACACGTGTATGGGTGGTAATAATAGAAAAAGGGAAAACAGATTACTTATGCCCCCTCTCCCCAGCTACATCCAAGTAAGAAACTCAGGTTCAGGCTAGTTAAGAGTTTTGGAAACTATGAAAGACTGGAAATCACAAGAGAAATCTAGAAAAGAAAACCAGTGGAATAATTTTCAAAAATAGCTAATTCATAAATGTGTAAATTATTTTAATTTATTTAGTCATTATGCAATTGAAACACAAATCGGCATAGTGATTTCCCCAAATTCTATAGGCAAGGCAATACACAGGGGATTGGGCCGGGTACCCCACTGGGAACTTCCTGTTTCTACCCCCACATATCTTTCCCACAGGTGTGAATGCTTAGTTAATGCATATGAATACCTGGGATTGGCTTTTAGGGCAAAAAAAGTGCAAAAGGACACTGTAATGTGATGTGATGTGACGTGACGTGACGTGACGTGACGTGACGTGGTGTGGTGTGTGTGTGTGTGTGTGTGTGATCCTACCCATTTTACACAGGTGCCTTCCAGGAAGTATGTGCTTTTGAACTTCAGGTCTTTGAGCACCCATCCACCTCAACCCACTTGCCTCGCATTTGCTCCCTCAGAGCACATCGTGGCTTAGTTTATTCGTCCAGCACTGGCTTTGCCTGTAACCTTAGTGCGCTCTTCTAGAAAAAGATGCTTTATTACATTCAGACTAGGTTGTTCCTTAAGAAGTTGGTTTGTTTGGGCTCATTTTATTTGTCAAAATAGGAGATAGGCCGCTATGGAGCAATCATTTTGTGAAACCTTTCTCCACCCCCACCCCAACCCTCCCCACCCCCGCCCCATCTTTCTTTGTAAGTCAGAGCGATTTTGTATCACCCAAGCAACAAAGTGATTTACGCATGAAAGAGAGGGACAATCTATTCTAATGGTTAAGAGGCAGTAAAAAATATTTATGTGTGCCTGGCTGATGTTGACTTTTGGAGAGCGAGCGTTCACTTGTAAACTGAAAGCTGGGGGAAAATGTAAGATGGAAAGGCAGACTTTGGGGTTCTAATTCTGAACACAGATTTTCTTAGGAAAAAAAAATTATCTCCATTGTTTTGGTTTCAGATTCTGCATTTGTCAGACGGAGTTGTTAGCTTGGAGTCTTCCGTCAACATTGCTGGGAGGAGTCGTAGCTGACTTTCCTAAGGCTGATTCTCAGGCCCGGGGGTGGGGGGGCTTGGAGGTTGGCAGTCTGGGGAGAGGGGATGGGGCGGTGCTAGGCGGCTCCCTGGGGCACGGGTTGGGGTGTGGGGCAGGCTGTTGAATCTGAACTCTTCTGAGGCCTCAGCTTTTCCTTTTATCTTCCTTAGTCTCTCAAGTAATAATGCCCTTGTGAAGCAAAATATTTTTTAAATTAAAAAACAGCAGATGGTTGTGTATGCTTGTCTCGTTTTCCTGCCAGCATCCTGCACCTCGCAGAACCCTACCTGCAGCCTTGGGTGTGCAGCAGATTTAGGGCTGATGGGTCGGATTGTAATCTGCGTGCACCCCAGCTGATGAATCGGTGGTAAAGCTTTGCTCGGTAATATTTGTACGGAAAATGCAATGTTTGCACAATAAAGCTCTCCAGATTTTTTAAGCCGTAGGAGTGAGGCCAGTTTACAATCAATGATAACAGGTTTCCCGCGCTGCCATTACCACAAATAGTATCTTATTTCAGCAAAATGGTGGCAGTCAGCGGGAGGTCCAACAATGCAGATTTTAATCAGAAAATTTAATTTTATATACAATTCACAGTTTGTGCACGGTGAGAAATGTTTCTCACTGCATGAACTTTCGGGACTCGGCTCTGAGCAAAAGGAGTTTCAATTTATGTAACGCCTTTCTCAGCAAACAATGCCCCAAAGCACTTGCTGGTAATATATGGCTCGTGCTGCTGCTCAGGAAGCTACTGCGGCAGTCTTTCTTAAAATTACCCAGGATATTTATTTGGAGCAATTAAAAGAAGCACTACAATCCACACAAATCCGTTTTTAATGCAGACATTAAATTGGCTGATGGTTTAATGCGGACTCTGTGAGACTGCTACCGCCCAGTCCGCTCTCTGCCCAGATTTGCTCCCTTGTAAGGCAACTTTCCGCCCGGGCTCATTTCATTTTCCCAGTTAACTTGTAAAACTCTCAGAAGAGAAGTCTATAATGTTGACAGGGCCTTTACATGAAGGGCCCTGGATTTGGAGGAGTTGAATCGCAGGCCTGGTCCAGGAAGTAGTGGACACAGGGAGGAGAGGAAGGTCACACGCTGTCCCACAGATGACCCAGAAATGCCAGCCCTTGACTAATTTGCTGTTCTTGAGCAGAAGCGGGGGCTAAAGAGTGCCAGGCTGCTTTCTCTAGAAGGACAGCAGGACCTGCTCCTCTCTGTGAGGGTGGGGGGATATCACTCACATACTTGGTAAGAGCAGGCAAAGAGTCAGAGAGAGGAGGTGGAGGGGAGAGGCAGGCAGAGAGAGAAGGCCATGGCTAAGCTTTACAGGGCACAACCCTCCCATTTGAGGAAGGGACAGGAAGCGGTAATTGAGTCTTCCATACCAAGGTCCAGTGGAAGGAGGTAATGAGAGTGGCTCCAGAAATGGAAAGTCTTAGGTAAGTCAGCCCCTCATTAAGAGGAGCTGGAGAAGGTGGACAGGTGGGATGCCATCCACCTGGTCTCACCCCTGGTCCCCGCCAGGAGAAGACACCTCTCCGCTTATGGGAGCAAAGTGCCCCCTCCATTGTTCCCTAATAGGGTCTGTGATGGAGTCCTTGCATGCACCTTGGGGAATCCCTTCACTGTCCATCCCCCAAACTGGTCTTCACCTCTTCCCCAGTGTTGGAGCCTATGTGACCTTGAGTTCACAGACAGTTAGTCTTGTGTTAGGGGGAGGGGGAGGTAACAGTGGCTTAAACAGGAGCATCCCAGCCCTGTTTTATATTACGCTGGGACCTGGGGATGAAGTCATGAAGGCACCGTGACGGGCTGGTGGGAAGACAGAGCTGGGCTTAGCAATATGGCATGTGCCATTTACTGGGAGTCTGCTCTGTTACTCCAGCAGAGAGAGAGAGAGAGAGAGAGAGAGAGAGAGAGAGAGAGAGAGATCCCATTTTCCCAGGAAGAATCAGATTCTGAGACTCAGAGAAGTTAAGTAACTTGCTTAGCTGAGGTCACAGAGGGCCGTGGACACACAAGGGAGGGCAGAGTAGGACCAGCTCCATTAGTGTTCTCTCAGGAGTGGGGTCTGGCAGGGCATTTCAGGAGCTGGCCTTCAGTCCTGGGAGCAGGCAGTTCCACTGTGGCTCCGCAGCAGGGTGCCTGGAAGGGAAGGCTGTCCCGTCTTCCCAGGGGGAAACTAACCCTGAGGCTAACCTTAAGATAAGTTTTAGGCCAGAGATACAATAGGCCCTGGTTAGTAGTCAATGCCTGGAGCCCTGTTTGGAAAATAATGTAGAGCCTGAATCTAGACTCAGTGGGAAAGGATACTGAGGTTGATTAGCAACGTCTGTCCTCCCTCGACCAGGGAGGAGGGCGTAGTGGTTGTTTAGAATGGATTTGCAATCCTGGTTTAGGTATCCTGGCTTTGAGGATTTTTTTCATTCTGTCAAATGCTCATTATTTTCCATACACAGATAGGAATCTCACCTCTCCTTCCCTATTAACCTGAGCCCACAGCTTTGGAGTTGCATTTGGTCATGCATCTTATCTGGGGAGAATATTCAGGCATGCACAGAGAAAGTCAGAGAGTTCTTAATGAGAGTCTAAAATTCAAAGAAGACAGGAGGGGCGCCTGGGTGGCGCAGTCGGTTAAGCATCCGACTTCAGCCAGGTCACGATCTCGCGGTCCGTGAGTTCGAGCCCCGCGTCGGGCTCTGGGCTGATGGCCCGGAGCCTGGAGCCTGTTTCTGATTCTGTGTCTCCCTCTCTCTCTGCCCCTCCCCCGTTCATGCTCTGTCTCTCTCTGTCCCAAAAATAAATAAAAAAAATATATATATATAAAAAAAAAAAAAAAACAAAAAACAAAGAAGACAGGAAAGATTTATTTCGCATATGTTTATAATGGTACGAAGTATGAGCTTGGCACTTTCCTAAGTGTTTTACAGATATTAACTCAATTATTCCTCATCAAAGGCCTATAAGATAGGTCTCCGTATTATCCTCATTTTACAAATGGAATGATTAAAGCCCAGAGAGGCTAAGCATCTTGTCCAAGGTCACACAGCTTTGTGAATTCAAGCAGTCCAATGCCAGAGTCTATGTGATTAAATTACAGGGTGTTGCCTCTCTGCAGTGTACATATTCCTGTTTTGCTTTCCATGGGGTATCGTGCTTTCTGTGCTTCATGCTGGTTTTCCAGACTAGATTGGGAAGTTGTAAAGTAAGGGATTATGTGTTACTGAGTATAAGCACCTGAAACAGGAGGAACTTCAGGAGGAACTAAGACATGAGTACGGACGATCAGTAAGATGACTGTAGGAATCAGTCACATCGTGTTTGAGTCTTTCTCTATTTGTGGGTCTGGCTCCACCTCCAGGGTGAGCTGCCCAGGGGAGGGACCCGAGTTACACATCTTCATATCCCCAGCATCTAACACAATAGAGAGGAGACCATCTTTCCTTTGTTTCCTACTTCATTAACTGATTCACTGATTCACTCAACAAAAATGTATTAAGGGCAAGCACCATGCTGGATGCCAGGAACGAACAAGTAGACAGCCCTTCTGTCTCTGTGGTTTGATTCCTACCTCGCAAGAGAATGTGTAGAAAAATGATGTTGACTTTCTTGAAATGGGACACATTTGTCTATTTTACCAAAAACAACAGGAAGTTACATATCATTGCAACCTATCGAGTCCCTCCTTATTGTCGTGTGTGACCAAGTAAAGTTGCAAACAGTCACTTTATTCCGATTTTACTTACCAAAGGCAGTGGTCGTCCCGATTAGTCAGATCTAATACTTACAGTTAAGAGAAAGCCCTTCTAGTGTAGGTAGAGCTGGTGGAAGAATTATCGGGCTCCCACGATGCGAGGTAGGGTTGTTTCTGCCCCTTTTGTTATAGGAAAAGCTTCAAGCATTATTAAGTGATGACAGACAGGATACTTGGCTTCTGGTATTTCTTTGAAGGCCGGCCTGTAGCGTGCTGCCTGGAAGCAGGAATGATTCCACAAATGGTCAGGGAGCCACCTAAACCGCCCTTCACACCTGGTCAAGGTGTGGAAACAGTGCAGTTGGGCTCCACCCTGGAAGGAGAACTGGCGTGGACCATTACAGTTTCCAGAGTCCCTTCTTTTACCCCCAAGGCAGTATCTCAAAAATTCCCTCAAACTGCTTTTCCCATTCTCTGAGGCTATTAAGTGCATCAGAGATCCTTCCTTATAGAGAAGGAAAAGGGTCTTCCCAAGAACCCACAGGGAGTGGGGGCCAGATTTCTTGCAAATCCTGGGTGTTTTCCACTCCCGAATACAGCTGAGCCCACTGTCCCCCTGGAAGCCCATGCCAGTCTTGGCAGCAGGATGTTTCAGATGATGTGGAAACTACTTGCTGGGGCCTCTCTTTTCAGGGTCTTCTGGGTGTGACCATATAATGATCGAAAGCAGTGTTTCAATAGACTTATTTGTAATTAGCTCCAAACTTAGTTTTTAAAAAATCGATATGTATTTATTTTTAAGATTTTATTTTATTTCACATACTTTTTAATGTTTTATTTATGAGAGCCAGTCCGTGCGTGTGCATGCGCACACACACACACACACACACACGCACGCGTGAGTAGGGGAGGGACAGAGAAAGAGGGAGAGAGAAAATCCCAAGCAGGCTCTGCTCTGACAGCGAGACTCGATCCCATGAACCGTGATATCATGACCCAGCCCAAAATCAAGAGTCAGATGCTTTACCGACGGAGCCACCCAGGTGCCCCTAAGATTTTATTTTTAAGTAATCTCTCCACCTGATGTGGGGCCCGAACTCACAACCCCGAGATCAAGAGTTGCATGCTCCACTGAGAGGCAGCCAGGTTCCCCCAAAATTTGATATGTATTTAATGAAAAATTTGAAAATATAAAAATGTAAAATGAAGAATCTCATCATTTAAACACAGTAATTGCTAACATTTTGCTGTATTTACTTCTGATTGCTTTTTAATATATTTGGAATCACACTGTAATAATAATAGCAGCTAACATCTGTTGAGGGCTTACTCTGTGTTGGGTACTGTTCTTTCTATGTCTTATCTCATTTAAGCTTCCTGTCAAATTATGAGGTAGCTACTATTTTTACTCCCATTTCACAGAAATTAAAACTGAGGCATAGGGAGGTGAGTACCAGCAGTAGATAATAAGCAGTAGAACCATGCCATCCATTTCCAGACTCTGCATATGAAGCTTGGTATCTGTTTTTGAACTTAACTTTATATTAAAAGCACTTTCTTATTTTCCTTAGAAACACCAGCTTTCGGGGCTGCCTAATATTCCATCAAATAAATGTCCCATCATTTACTTAAGCACACCTCAATAATCTAAATAATACCACCATGAATTAAGTAGTCTTTGTGAATGAGGCTTTTTCCACATTTAGGATCACAAAATTTCCTGAGGATAAATTCCCAGATCTAGATTAAAAAGCTGCAAGAAAGTGACGATAAGTTTGTTGGGACATGCTGCCCAATATTTTCCAAGAGGACTGCATCTGGTCACACAGACACTGGCCATGGGGGTGCTGGCCCCGGAGGTTACCTGAACAGAAAATGATTGATTGATTGATAGGCAAAAACATATTGTTTTCAGCAGTTCTTCCTTGCCATGAAAAATTTTTAATCTTTTTTTAACATTCGTTTTCTCGGCTGTGTGAGAATTTACCTGTAAGGTATTTGTAGGTTTCTTCCTATCTCTTCCTATTTTTTCTCTTTTTTTTTTTTTGGTCTCAGATCTGGAGCTAGGTTCTTGCTTCATCTGTGGGTTTGTTATAAGGGATAATAAAGAGTAATTAGAACAGAATGGGGGTGGAGGGAACCAGAAGAAGAAAGGTCTCAACTGCCCACCCTGCTTTCACTCCTGACAGAACTCCTGGACCACAGAGGACTTAGGGCCAACTCTAGGATTACCCTCTTAGCCTTCATGAACACAGTGACATCACCACAGGCACGTAATAGAAGCTCAATAAATGCCTGCTGGAGGAGTGAATCAATGAACTGTTCTGTCTGCCATACGCAAACCTACCCTCTCCTAGGGACTCTATAGCCTGAATCACTGTCAGCACTCCCTTCGGTAAAAAAAAAAAAAAAAAAAAAAAAAAAAAGGTTTGCATCTGTGATCCCAGGTCCTGGCCTTATTAGGATCCTAGAGGAGTGGCCAACCAGAGGTCTTTTAGCCCAAGGCAAAGAACTGAGATCAAAGCCTCTTGGATCTGTCCCAGGAGGTCCTTGCCTGCGAAGAGGACCAGGACTTCTTCCCTTTGTGACCTTTGAGGTTGCCAATCCTGATGCCATCCCTCACGGGAAAAGTGGGAAAAGAGGCAGGTTAGGGAAGTGAGGAAGGTGAGGGAGGTGATGTTCCTGGGGGAGGCTGGGTGATGACAAGTGTTTACAAAGATGGCTCACAGGCCTGTGGAGCCCTCCGGCCAGCTGAGGCTTCTCCCTGTAAGGAGCCCTTGCTCAGCATGGTCTCTTTGGCTCTCTTGGGGTATCAGGGGTGACAGCTAAGCTCACTCCTGCCTTTCCAGGGGGGCTGTGGGACTCACTCAGATGAGCTATTACTTGACATCCCTGACCCCATTTCTGTAAAAACTGTACAATGTAAAATTTAGGTGTTTGAGGTCTTCAGATGACACAGACAAATACTGCTTTTTGCCTGTAAGTTTTAAATGTCAAAAAAAATTGCAGAATGTTAGTCATGAAGTATGACACTGCCTGAAGTCAAACTTTTAAAAAATTATTTATTTATTTAAAGTTTATTTTTATTTGAGAGAGTGAATGAGAGCAGGGGGAGGGTCAGAGAGAGAGTGAGCAGAATCCCAAGCAGGCTCCTCACCATCAGCACAGAGGCTTGAATTCACAAACCGTGAGATCATGACCTGAGCCCAAACCAAGAGTCAGATGCTTAACCGACTGAGCCACCTATGCACCCCTCAAACTTTTTTTTAAATGTTTATTTATTTATTTTGAGAGAGAGAGTGAACACACTTGTGCAAGCCGGGGAGGGGCAGAGAGAGAGACTCCCAAGCAGGGTCTGTGGTGTCAAGGGAAAGCCCCACTCGGGGCTCGATCCCACAAATCCTGGGATAATGCCTTGGGCTGAAATCAAGAGATTTACACCTAATCAAACCGAGCCAGCCAGCCAGGCACCCCTGTATGAAGAGGACAAACTTTTAAGTAAAATGTACAGGAGGGCAGCCATCCATGTAAATGTACCTTATTTTAAAAATTAAGTGTAAGACATTTTAAGACTATGATTATACCAACCTCTTCTGTGAATCAGCCAGGGATGTGAATGTGTATAATGTTAGAAAGTATGTCACATGGGAGGAATCAGTCAACTATTTTATAATTAATGTGGCCCCAAACAGAATTATGGAAACTTACTTGTTATTTACTTATAAGTAAATTTGCTTCTGAAGTTTAGCCTGGCTAGGAGTTCCCAAACTATGTTACGGCATAATTAGACTTAGACCCTTAATGTAAAAGCCACAGTTAATCTTTCAGGGTTTTGCTTGGCTATTTTTCTTTTTAATCTGCAAAATGACAGGTCAGACTACAGTCTGATTTAATGAGTCTCGGTGGGGGCCAGACATAGGTATTTATTAAAAACCTACCTACCTACCTACCAGGTAATTCTAATGTGCAGCCAGGCTGAGAACAATTGGCCTAGATGATCTCTCAAGTCCTTCTCTGGCACCTAAAGGCTGTGATTTCTATAATTTTAAATTTTCAATCAAAGTCAATAAGAAAATCAGATTCACTTCACAGAGAATTCTGCTTAAAAAACATCTTTCCAGGGGCACCCAGGGGCACCTGGGTGTCTCAGTCAGTTAAGCGTCTGTCTGACTTCTGCTGAGGTCATGATCTCACGGTTTGTGAGTTTGAGCCCCACGTCAGGCTTTCTCCTGTCAGCATAGAGCCCACTTCAGATCCTGTCTCCCTCGCTCTCTGCCCCTCCCCTACTCGTTCTCTCTCCCTCTCTCTCAAAAATAAACATTTAAAAATGAAAACAAAACATCTTTCCAAATTCAAAGATCTCAGCATTCCTACAATGAAACTTACTTCATAACTGACCCAACCCCAACCCCATGAGGTATTTTGGGCATATCTTATGAATCTGGAAAATTTATGTTTGTCCTACACTTACACAGTCGTAAATGAGTTTTCAGGCAATTACAATATATATATATATATATATATATATATATATATATATTTTTTTTTTTTTCCACCTTTGAGAGTCAAGATGTGGTTCAAGTTTTTGGTTTGGAAATCAAGGGGGATCCAATGAAATGTTTATGGATAAAGTAGAGAAGAAATGAAGATATTGAATCTTTGCTGTTAGCTTGAGTTGACAAGTCCCTGTGCGTGAGTGTGTGTTCGCACGTGAACCTCTGCTGGGATCAGGGAGGAGCAGCTGATGTTGGGGGAGATCTCGTAGACACTAAAAGGCAGATGGGGGCAGCCGCAGCCACGGGGCCAGCATGCTACTGATGTCAAGGCAATATCCACGTAGGAACTGTCCTTATTGGAGACTATGTTTCCAGAGCCATCAGATTTTAAAAACATACTTATGTTTTAAAACATAATTCAACTGGAGATGGTTTTTATTTTGTTGTTATAAAACCTAGGCACCCACACTAAGGGCTCAAATAACCACATCCTTGCTTGTCGTCTCACAAGTGTATCTGTGGCAAAGAAATGCCAAGCTGAAACCTCTCCATGAATAAGTCAAGAAACAGATCCAAGTTTGGTATTTAGATTAGAAATACAAGTGAAAGAAGTAACATTACCATCAGAGATGTGCATTTCTAAAGATTCATTTGAAAGTTTTGAAAAAAGTAAAGCTCATGCCCTGGGGCTTCTGGGAGTATGTACAAAATACAATAATTAAATTAAGTCCAGCAGTTAAAATTCCTCATAAAAAGAAAAAGCTGGAGCGCTTCCCAATGGGGAATGCTTGACTTAAAAGAAAGGTTTTACTCTGTGGCCTGAAGGTCAACAAACTGGGACTCTGTGGGAATGTATAAAATTTCTTAAAGGGTTCTTCGGTCTTTGTTTTGTTGAAAGAAAATAAAAGAGTAAAAAGGGACAAGTTTTTGAAAATTCAAAAAATGAAGGTGCAGTTCTAAAATCATCATGATTTTTATAAATGCAGCACTGGAGGCTATGAAAACACACTCTTTTCTGAGTACTAATCTAACACATATGCTCTTTGAGAAGGAAGGAAAAAGGCCAATGGCCCCTTTTGAACAAACCATTTTAAAAATGTGCTCATTTTCAGAGGCAGTGCGTGCAAATTCATGGTCCCTTCATTTGCTTATTTTGGAAATATTTACCTTAAATATTCTCATAAATATATCTCACAATTTAAAATTCCTTAGGCGAACACAAAGACTAATTGTTTTTTAAGAAGGTTTTTACAAAGCAGAGTTGTAAAAGATGATTTCGGTGGGGGGGGGGTCACATCCTTAGTTATCTAAAATGGAATGTTTACCATAATTTGCAAATATCTGTTTTTATAAATAATCATAATCACTTATTGCTACCTTTCCAATAACGTCCCCTTCACCCCTCCACCCCCAAAGGAATAAGATTAAAAACAGGATGGAAATCAAATTTTATACCCTTGGACTTCGTTACTTGTAAGTATCATGAATTTCAGGCCGCACACTCAAATAATTTCTACTAAAACATAAGGAACCAGTAACCAATTTGCAGGACCCTTATCTTTGTCGTTTAAATAGAATCTGAATGTTGCCTTTGCAGTAAGACAGCACGATCAAATGCAGGAAATCAGGAATAGCAGTTTTGGCAGCAATATTTAATTTACTGAATAATTAGCAGCCTCACTGGCATTTCTACTTTGATTCCCAAAGTACAATATTAGCTGTCCTCTGCACTTGGGCTCTCTGCAGTAAAATGGGCTAATAAACTTCCTGTGCCAAGTTCACAGTAAATGAAGGACTATGGAGCATCATGCAAGCAGCTCACAACTTACGACGCCAGATTTACTTCCAAAATATGGACACAGAATTAGGAAAAAAAAATTTTTTTTTTTACCTCATTTTCTTGATTTTGCTTTTGGAATTGCCAGCGGGGGAAGGAAGGTAAAACTAATGAAGAGGGACGTGGAAGCAGAACCACAGTGGACACAAAGACTAGATAAGAAAGATGAGACAGAATGAAGGCCATGGAGGAGGGCCAAAGCAGTGAGGCCAGAGCCAAGGGGGGACCCAGGCTAACACAGCTTGGTGAGTCTTGAGGTCTACACCCTGCTCCTTCATCCCTCCACTGGGACTCCTTTCTTTCTTTCATTTTTTTTTTTAATTTTTTTAACGTTTATTCATTTTAGAGACAGAGAGAGACAGAGCATGAATGGGGGAAGGTCAGAGAGAGAGGGAGACACAGAATCTGAAACAGGCTCCAGGCTCTGAGCTGTCAGCACAGAGCCCGATGCGGGGCTCGAACTCACGGACCGTGAGATCATGACCTGATTCGAAGTCAGTCGCCCAACCGACTGAGCCACCCAGGCGCCCCTGGGACTCCTTTCTTTACACTAGTCCAGACATTCTCCAGCCACTTAGACCAGTCAGTCCTCAGTGGGCAGTGATGCAAATATTCAGTCTAGGAGATGAGCCAGGAAGGCCCACTTCGAGCTAGTGTTTGCCTGGTGGTGGAGCTTCCTGACTGCGTTTGATGACCAGCTGTTTCAGTTGTGATGAGTTCAAAGATCTTTGCCAGGTCAGGCACTGCATCTGAAGGAGGCAGTTATTGAAAAAGAGGTTTCAGCTATTTTCTCATTGTTTCAGAAAACTTGCAGCTTCCTTAGTGGGGAATTTAATGTAAAAGCAGAAATCTGAGGACTTCTTGGGTGTGCAGCCATGTGGTTTAGTGGTTTAATGTCGAGACATTAGTTGTAGTCCTAGTTTTGCCAGCTGTGTGACCTTGAGCAAGTCCACTAAAAGGGCCAATATTTGCCCAACTCCAAGAGGCACACTCACACTGTAGTTTTTCTATGTGAATGGAGCCCTCTTCAGCCAGGAATCGGTACTGCATAATCCTCCCCTGAGCAAGCTTCAGGGTCCTCTACAAAATTAGGTTGGTTGGACAGAATGAGAACGTGAATTTGTAGTCAGAACAGCGCTGTCGTGAGAGATTTCCATAGTTCAGGAATGGGACTAGCAGATTATGAACAACAACAACAAAAGCCACAAAGCTCCCCTGGAATGCACGTGGCTATTGGAGTTGCTGCCATACCCAGAAATGTCCAGGGATTGGTCCCACCAGTAGGTTCTCCTGGGAGGACCTATCCTTCACCTACCAACACACGTAATTGAGAAAATGGCGTTCACTTAGAAATTCACTTTCCAGCCAGTTTTGCTGCAGGGGGACTTCCATCCTGGACTACAGCACAGTTTCAGCACTGGGATGGAGAGTATTTGACCTTTCCTGAACACCTGCTTTGCATCAAGCATGATGCTAGAGCTTTTTTATTTTTTATTTTTATTTTTTAGAGCTTTTTTAAAAGTACTATGTTTGTTTGTTTGTTTATTTACTTGACATGCATTCATTTTTAAAGATTATTTAGTCATGCTAATATATACACAACATAAAATTCACCGGATGCAGGCTGCCTTGAGAAGGTTGAGACCATGGGCAAGGCAGCAGTCTGCAGCTGAGGCAGATGTTGAAGGAGGAACTGGCAGCTGGAGGCTGTCTGCTGACCCCCCAGCCCTGGCCCACCGAATGAGTGACGCTGGAAGGGGGACTTTGGTGGTGCATTTCTATGCTCACAGCCTCCTCATAGCAGCTCTTTGAATTAGGTGCTATTATTATAGTCGAAGAAACTGATGGCTCAGAATAAATGACTTGTCTGAATGTAATACAGCCTGGTGATCGGAAAGGCAGGATTTGAACCTAAACATTGGAAGGAGGAAAGACTCAGTCCGTAGTCCGAATAAACACACTTTTAGCGAACTCTTGCTGGGGGTGACAGATGAGCAGGAGAGGGATGCGGAGATGCATGGAATGTCCAGTATTCAGGGCATCCACACTCTGGGGGACACACATGCATAAGTACTACAACAGAAATCTGATGCAATGCATTGAAAGGACTCAGCGTGGGGGACACGTCAGCAAGTTGTGTGTGGGGAGTTGGGGAGAGTTCACAGACCTTCTGGGTGTGTCTTGAAGAATGGTGAGGAGTTGGGTGGGTGTGGGGGAGTGGGAGGGGTTGCAGCTTAGGCAAAGACTTTGCAAAGTCAGGAGCTACAGCCAGTGGTATCCTGACGCACATGGCCAGGGCCCCTGGACACAGGTGATGTGTCACTGGTGTTGAAGTGCCCGTGGGGCTCCTGGTGGCAGGAGCTCCCTCAAGCCAGACCGGAGAAGCATCCTAGAGCTCCCCGGAAGTTGCTGCATGAATTCCAGTCCCGAGAAATCCGCTTGAGGCAATGGATGTGCTCCTCTCCGCATCTGGGAATTCAGGTTATTAACACAGTTTTTCCAGAGACTCTAAGCCAGAAATTCATGTTGGTTTTTATGTTCTTCCTTCCACGGAACTCAAAAGAGCCCATTAACAACAACAACAACCAAAAAAAAAAAAAAAAAAAAAATAAGCCAGATGCCTAGAGTATATAGTCTTCTGAAGAAACTCTCCACCACAAAACTATCTGAAATGGAACGTTCATTTTCTCTTGATTCTTTCATTGTGTCTGAATAACTAAGGCAATTTATTCATTGTTTAAAAACAAAACAGAACCCAGCCAAACCAGTTATGTGGCATTATGTAGTCCAAAAAATCCAGTTTCTTGTCACTGAATTTCTCCCCCTTTAGCTAGATATTTTAACATCACAATATAGTTGATGTTTGGTCTCCCTTGTTTTTCACAAGATGGAGTTTTCAGTATATCAATTCTCTTATAATATGTAATGAAGGGAATCTTGAAATTTCCTTCCAGGGCTTAGACTAATCTCTGGGACCAGTTTTCTATATGCTTACATGTTACACACACAGTGTGAGAAATTGATTTTGACCAATGGAGAAGTCTAACATAGTTACAGGATTCCCCCTCGGTCAATAGGCACAGGTGATTTGAGAGTGAGTTTTCTACCCTTTCTGATAAATAGAAAGCTTTGTCTTTGACTTAGGGTTCAGCAGTTAAACCAAGGGAACTTCCTTGGTTCCTGCACAAGAGCAGATACCAGAGGAAGGCACCTCCAGTTGGCCAGATTCTGTCCTAAGTGTGAGCACAGCCTTCCAATTCCCTGGGCATGGACAGCAAGGGGAGAATGGGACAAGACTGAGTGTTCCCTCAGCAAGTCTGACAGGCTGTTTACAAAGTGACTTCACTCCTCAGACGTTAGGCAGGACTCCAGGCTTCGGACCGCAGCCTGGCTGAGCTCCTAAAAACTGAAAGAGGAGGGGAGGAGATGGAACAGGTGAAAAAAGTGGCTGGTTTTCCAAGCATAGGGTGTGTAGTTTTTCAGATGTTTTAAATTCTTAATCCGCACCTCTCTTGTTTCTATCACTACTGTAGTCAATGGCACTTTCTGTTTTGGCATTTGACATTATTTTACGCCTTTGCTCTTCCTTTGACTTCACACAAGAGCGTTTTAATTTTGAAAGAAAAGTGCATCCGGAACCAGTCCTAGGACTTTCATACTAGCTGGCTGTTTGGCACCCAGTCAGGCTCAACAGATGTTTGTTGAATGAATAAACTAATGAAGTGATTCTCTCAAAAAAGTTCAGAGAAATCTGTACTTTCAGGAAAGGTTTTTTTTTTGTTTTGTTTTGTTTTGTTAAATTCGGGATTATCGCTTACAGTACCCTCTATGGGTTTGAGAGGGAAATCAGCAAAGTTGGTTTTAGAGTCTTTTGAAGAAATTCAACCAAAAAGCAACCTAAATGTAATGCTCATTTTCCTTTTGATTCTATACCGTGTTTGAATCAAACTTGGGAAATTCAACTCAATGACTGAAAAGCAGGAGGACCCGATTCTCCGCAGGTCCCTCTGGCCTTGGATCGGATTTGAGCCTGATAGACTAAGGGCGAGGGGCTCTGGTCAAGGGGGATCCGGGCCCAGGAGACGTGCCAGGCGCTTGCAGGACCCCTAGGACTAGTCCTCGCGCCCGGCTCAGCCGCGGACTTCGGGGCTGGAGGGACACAGGGGCCGGCCGGTCCCCAGGGCAGGCGCGAGGGCCCCGCGCAGGTGTCCGGCCTGCGTGCGGGGTGCGCCAGGGGTGCTGGGGGCCTGGGAGACCCGAGAGAGACGTTATTGTTACACTGTAACGAGTCTGATTAACATGCTCCTGACACTTTCCCTTAGTTTCTCCGGCTCCTAGCAACAGCGCACAAAGGCGCGGGATTGTCCCGGGCTCCGCGGGGACACGGGGCAGCCTTTGATCTGCCACCATTACAGCGGGGCTGCGCGACAGGCTCGCGGGCTCCGGGCAGCCCGCGGCGGGCGGGCGGACGAGCGGGGCCCGCAGCCCCGGCCCACTGGGCTCCCCTGGCCCAGGCTGCGCCCCGCGGGGAAGGGACGGCGCGCCTCCCGAGGGCGCGCGAGGGGCCTCCGGGGCCGCCAGTGTCCGCGTCCAGGTGCCCTTGCGCGCCGCCCGCCGACCTCCGTCCTCGGGAAGCGCGGGCGGCGGGGGACGCGGACTCTGCGTGTCCCGGCCCTGCGGGCGCACGCCCTTCCGACGGGGCGCGCTGCCCGGGCTCGCCGAGCCTTTCCCATCGGAAGAAGCAAACACTAAAACCGTGCCGTTCACTCACAAAAATTAAAGAAGGGCGCGAGCGACAAATCCCTGGTCTTTTGCAAGACTTGTAAAAAAAGAAAAAAAAATTTTAAATAAAAAAATGCAGCAGGCTTCAGTCTGCTTAGCTGGAACGGGGTCCGATCGGCAGCAAATGACCACAAAAGGCGCCAACGACGATTTCGGTTCCTTTAGTACACACTACTTTCTTTTTGTCGTTTAGCAATTCTTATCGATTCGGAAGGAAATATGCTACCGCATAATTGCTGGAATGTAAACAAACTACCACCCACAACAGCCACCATCCCCCGTCACAGGGCAGCAAAAAGCTGCCCGGTACCACCGCGCAAGATTTCAGGTACTAAGTTAAGGTATTTTAATGTAATTTATTTCCCATTTTGTGCGCTGTTAGCGCCTCCCCCCACCCCCCACCCCTCATCCCGATTTAAAATAAAGCGCGGAAAGGAAGATGGAAGTTTTAACATTGAAATGTTGCGCTCTGTTAATTACTTTCCTCCACTTTCCCCCTAAATTGCAATGTGGAAACCTCGCGGGGGGAGGGTCTCTGGGCTGGGAGGACAGTGTCCCGGAGCCTGGGGCGTAAACTCTGCGGTGACAGACCGGTTCGGTGCCCTTCGCCGGTATTAATATGCACAACATCCTGCTGATAATCTTATAACCTGTTTTGTACCATCAATTGCCTTCCAAGTACTAGAAGTAAAAAGCAAAAACAAAACAAAAACAAAAACGGAAGACATTTAGCTTTTCAAGACTAACGGAAACCATAAGGCCAGAATATCCTTCAAGTTAAAAAGCATGTATTCTTTTTTATCCTCTTAAGACATCGTTAGAAAATCTAAGGTCTCCAGTGAAGGTCATTTTCCCGAACTAGGGCAGAACTCTTAAGGGGCTAATGTGTTAATGATAATAATAACAGGTATATTTTAGAAAAGGAAAAAAAAAATCCTACATGTTGTGTTCTATTTACCCCGCAAAATACGCCATGCAAGCAGCTACTTTCACATTCAAATAGGAGGCGGTGAAGTCTTCTTGAGGAAGCTTTTCCCAGCCTGTCCCCGGAGGAGAGGACCTAAGGGCAGCCAGCGGATCTATACTTGGAAATTTTAAGGGAACTGAACCCAGATTCCCGAGGAAATTCCCATCCTGTGCTAACAGACAGTGCCTGACCCCACCGGAGTCTCCCTCACCATTTCAATAAAACATGATTGTACTGATATAATCCTCTATACATTAAAATGAGGTTGTCACAGATTGTCATTAAGACCTCAGTAAAACAATGAAGACATTATTGGGCACCCCCCTCCCTCGGGCAAGGTATTAGGGGAATAAAACAATCTACACCACACGGGTCCTATTGAGATTAATGAAAAAATTATGCAAAAAAAAAATCTCAATTTCATTTTCCCGTGACAGGGCTTTGCATACATACAGTCAGCCCTGCCTTGCACCTGATGATTTATTAAACTAATCTACGGTGATCACCACTGATGTTCTCAACTCAATCTTGTCCTGGCTCATTTTCTAAGTAATTGTTTCTCATTAGTTCTGATAATGTTTTAATAGTGTTATCCATAATTTAGCCCCCAAGAATTAGTAACAAGGGGGTGATATGGCAAAGCAGCCTGTGATGAGCTATACAAAACATAAACAGGTATGGTTTTTAATTAATCAGATGGTTGCAAGGTCCTCTTGTAGTCCATTCCTAGCTGGAGGAACCCCCGCAAGGTCCCTGACCCTGACTAAAGCCTCTTCCGGGGCTCTCCTTAGGGTTTCTGCTCAGAGCAGGACCTTGGTCCAGACTTCTGGCGCAAGTGGGTCCTAGTCTCACGATCCTACCATAATCAGAGCACGGGATTATGAGTAAGATGATAAATGCAACATTTGGGTGTCAGGTAAAGGGTGTGGTGACCAGTCAGTCCAACATGGTTGGGGGACCTAGGAACCCACGGGGCTGCTGGTGATGGGGGTGGGGAGTCTGAGCCGCGTCTAGACCTTACTGAGGGGACTGCTTTTCCCAAGGTCTGAATGCCTTCACCATGGCATCTGAGGTCCCCTGAGAGGGAGGGCTTGCCTCTCTGAGCCCCCTGCCTGAGGAGGCCCCCCTGTAGGGTTTGGGGGTTGCCTGTGTAACTGGGGTGGAGAGTAGAATGTCTGCCCTTTCATCTGTCAAAGCCCGGACTGGTTATCTGCAACAACACAGGAGGATGGGAAGGGCAATTGGGTTGAAGTGGGGGCTGCCTGTAGGGAAGTCTGAAGGAAGGCTTTTATTTCCCTCTTATGTTTAAGGCAGTTCTAACACCGGGAGGAGGAGGTGTGTGTGTGTGCAACAGGTCAGGATGAGAGGAGGTCTCCCCTTGCCTTCTGCCTTCTGAGCAGTCCTCCTGTGTCTGTGTGTTCTGAGGGGAGGGGCCGAACCTGGCTGGTGGTCCCGAATCTCCCGGTGCGCACAT
The DNA here is from genome assembly GCF_023721935.1 of Panthera uncia. Classification (NCBI taxonomy): domain Eukaryota; kingdom Metazoa; phylum Chordata; class Mammalia; order Carnivora; family Felidae; genus Panthera; species Panthera uncia. The sequence goes on along the minus strand of NW_026057576.1, from coordinate 68,316,048 downwards.
GACTACCAGCCTAGGCCGGCACAGCTGCAACGCTGGTGGTGGTGATGGGTGCTGCCACCGGGGTCACTCTGCCCACTGCCTCTGTCCGCAGGCCTGAAGCCTGGTTTGGCTGCATGCCAGTCATCTCCCACCTCCCACTCTCCCATCTCCTTGGCTGAGATGCCACCTTCCTCCTTCCTGCTCCTCCATGTGAGGATGGGGTTGCGCCTCCCTTCCTTTCCAGCTAACCCTGGGGCGGCACAGGATGACCAAGGTGAAGGGTAACAATGCTCCCAGGAGGGGCTGGGGGGAGGGGTGCACCAAGGAGAGGAGACATGCAGCCCATCGCAGGTCAGAACCCCAGCTTAGCACACACATCCCATCTCACTCAGTTCAAGAGCTCTCTCCTCAGGTCCCAAGTTTGGGATTATTAGCTGGGTGTTTTAAGAATGTGTTTCCCCAGAACTGTCCTGCCTGGGTCAGGTTCCTTCTGCATGCCTGTCAGAACCGAATCATCCTCTTCCTGCAGTGCATTGGGTGGGCGGGTGATGCAAGATGGTGTGTGGGCCTCTTGCTTTGCTTGGGTTCCACGGTGCCCTTCCTTGTATATAACCTTCAACTCTACTTCTCTCTCGGACTTCTGTAGGAACTGGAAGAGGCAGGGGCAAAGAAGACCCCTGGTTGGGGCATACGGTAGGGGCCACGGGGGAAATAAACAACAAGGGGGTAGGAGGGGGTGAAAAATGAAAATCAAAAACTGTTTTCTATTTACAAATTTAAATAAACAGAACAGCCTTCCCCGCGGTGTTTGTCTAAGAGTAGCAGCTTTGCTGCTGTGTAGGTCATGAAAAGGTTGGTGTAGAGTTTAAAACTTCCCATTCTGTTAATTTCTTAAAGAACGGTCGTCCAGAGTCTCAACACAAAAGCGCATGATTTAATGAGGAGCAGAAACAAAATCTCTGATTGTTGGTGTTTCAAATTTCATTGGCGTCCTCTGGCAAACACAAGTTGATCCTTCCCAGCTTCAATACCCTTTAGCCTTCAATATAAGAGCACATGCTGAATAGGGAAGAATGGCTGGTTGTTATGTTTATTTACCCTTACTACAAGCTGGGTTAACCTCTTCAAAACAGCTTTACTAAGCCCGTTAACCACACCACCCATATGACCTGCAGCAGCATCTCTAATGTGATGCAAATCTCGCAGGGGACCATATGCACCAGATCTGCCCCATTGTGTCTTCTTAGAGGCTACAAGTTTATTGCTGAGGGGGCCTGTTCCAGCCATACATTTGCAGGGGGGAATGGCCTCAATGGCAAACAGTTAAATGGGGAAATTAAGGGAGAGAATAGATGGTCTTGTGTTTCTGCACATTTTTTTTTTAATTGCTGGTTAACTGTTGACCCAAAGCATTCACCCAGGATGAAGGCTTTCATAGTCCTTACCTAGAGCCCATATGTATGGGTGTTTCATTTGGGGAGGTGGAGGTTAAGAGTAATCTGTTTTGAAGATTTATTTTTACAAGGTATCTGTATGAACAAAAACGATACTTAACTTTTCTATGCCATCTCTTGTTTTATCAGATTTCTAGGAGCTAAACGCAACCCCTTTGGGTAGTTACTATTTTTTTTTTTAAGACTGGCCTTAAAATTATTTACAGTGTTGAATGAACAAATGAACGACAGGGGAAACATCTAACGTGAGAAATGTGAAGGGAGCATACGTATTCGGAAAAGATCTGTTTCATTAAAGACCTAACATCCCTTCAGCCCATCTCTCGCCACGATTTCATCTCCCTGTGAAATCGTAAGTGCATATTTGCAACACATTCATGAGCAATAAAATCATAAGCTTGGAACCAAAAAGAAGAAAGTTCATTTTTAGAGGAACAACTGGCCAGTGAGATAACAACAACAAAAAATTGTGATTACCATGAACTGTAAATGGAGAAAGGTTCCAATCTGGCATACTAACAAGTTGCCTTGAGTATTATGGTTTGTCTTTAAGAAACCCACTGTATATGTTCAGCCCACCTGATGAGAGCTTCATTTAACAGATCATTTTTCCTTGATGGATGTGGCAAGCGTAACAATGTTCTGGGCTTGCTTCAGTAATGGCATGTCGATCATACTCCCTTGGAAAGTAAAGGCTCCCTGGAAAACAGAGAATACAAACTTCCTAAAAGAATGTTCAGAAATTATAGGCTTCCTTTCTGTGCACACTTGTACAAGAACATTTTAGATTCCACCTGAATTATATTGACTTTCCCACCCAACTTTTGAGAAAGCCAAAGTAAATTACAGGGGAAAGATTTCTTTTTTCCTCCTAAAGAGGGGGGAGAAAAAGCCCTTCAGCATTTTAATGGAGGGGAAAAGCATCACACACAAGGTATTTGAAACTGTTCATTTAACTCTTGAAATCAGGCAGAAAACTATGGAAGGAAAATGCAAATACTTCCTTGTATAGTTTTGAAATATTGCCTAGAACTTTAAAAATAATAATATGCTCTGGTGACCAATCGTTGTTTGAAAAAATAACTATATGATCAGGTTAACGGCAAAATGCTTCCTTCTTGTAACATAATTGAGGGGTAACACTATCATGTGATGAGAAAATGTAAGGTAGGATTGCACTGAATAAAAAGAGACTCCTCTGTTGGTACACACATGTAGGAGAGGACTAGAATGACAAGGGACATGAGCCTGTAACAAAGAAGTCACAGGTCTGTTGAATGGTGAGTCTGGAAAGAATCTCTGAGATATCCTGATTTATCCCCATTTTTCAGATACATTTTCTTTTAAACTTCTACAAATACTTATTGAATGTGTCATGTGATCTAGGTCCTAGGTCCTGTTCTCATGAGGAAACTGAGGCCCACAGTAGGGAAGTGATTTTCCAAGGTCATGTGACTAGGAAAAGTTAGAGCTGGAGCCAATATCTGGGTTATCAGAACCTCAAGCCTTTATCAGAGACCCACATATTAAGGTAACGAGAAGTGTCTTCACTGCATCAAAGAAAGATTAAATGGACAGAAGGCAGTAAGCCCAGAATCTGAAGTTAATGTCTGGTTATTTGTGTTCTTTTAATCACTTCTTTTTGCCATTTACAATCACAATTCTTCTTAAGACTCCTTCCTTCCACCTGTTGGCAAGGATGCTGGTGGACTGGAGCCATCATAATCCTTGCTGATGGTCCATCTGCATATACTGCCATCCATTGCTGGATTTCACAAGTACCACCTCTCAACAGTCAATGTTGTCATTATTCAGAAGTTCTGGAATGGCTCTTCTGGTCTCTCTGGAAACCCTTATCTCCCATAATTACAAGAGTTATACACAGAATGGAGATTTAAAAAGTGGCAGGGGATCCTTAGCAATGACTTTGGAATTTAGTTTTCAATCAAGAGAGATTTAAAAGCCAATGGGATTAGAGGTTTAACCAGTGGTACCTAACCTTCTCAGCCTTAGAATCTGATTCCTATGAACACCTGTGTTGGCCTAAAATCCTGTATCTGAAGTCATTTTCTAACCCTCTCGTTTTTACTATTTATATCTCCAGACTGACTTTTGCCTAATTTCATTCAGCCTAGAGCTAATTTTGGTCATCTCTGTGACCATGATGAATTTTATGAATTCAATTAGAAGTTCCAGGGATGTTCCATGGGTTAGAATAGCATGTGAAATCAGGGTGTGGGACTCATGCTGTTTTACAAGGCAATAGTCTAGTTTTCTCATTGGAGTAAGTGATGAAGACCAAAGGCCTCCTGGTTATCCGACCACCAAGTGGATTATGCCCCTGTAAAACAGCACATCAGTCCTGCTAAGGTTTAAATAATAGGCTGGAGAGATGAAATTAGAATAGATGCACATGAAATCAAAACAATGCACACAGAATCAAAATGACGGCCTTGGGCTTATGCCATGTTTCCCAAATCTGTTTGGGTTCCACATGCACATCAAAGACGCAAAGTATTTCATGGAGAGCCTTTCTTTTACAGTGGCAGATTTTGCTTGACTTCATTAAGCTTAAGCTGAAAAACAAAGTTCAACATTTTTGTGCTTTGTTTTCTTTATCTCTGCAAATTGAGGACTTTAGTGTTAAGAAACAGTTTACCAAAATGAATACCGTCCTGCTTTCACATATTGACCTATAATATGGTCGGCTTTTTTAAAACATAAGGCTCTACATGTGAAATGTGAATGGTCTGTTGGTCAGGATTTGGAAAAATGCAGTTTGCCAAAAGTTGCTTGGGTCTGTGGGGAGGGTTTGAAACAGTCCTTAATGAGTGATTATAGATAAATTTCCATTTCCCAGCCTGGTGCTTTCCTGAGAAATTAGCACACTATTTCAAAAAGTATACAGAACCTCCATCAGCTTGAAGATTCAGACTCTCATTAGGTTTAAAATGCCTTTAATAGTAACTTATTCATAGTTAACCACCTGAACTACCTTACCGACTACAACAATAATAATAGCTGTAATTTTTTGAGCAGTTGCTAGATCAGAGACTATGTCAGAGACTTGACATGCTTTATTCAGGTACCGCTCATAACAGTGTGAAGTCAATACTATTATGCAACCCCATTAAAAATTTCTTTCTCTTTTTAATTGTGGTAAAAACACATAAAATTTGTCATCTTAACCATTTTTAAACATACACTTTAGTAATGTTAAGTATATTTGCATTGTTGTGCAACAGATCTCCAGAAATTTTCCATCCGGCAGAACTGAAACTCTGTCCCCATTGACAACTTACTCCCATCCCCAGCAGCCACTGTTCTGTTTCATTTCTATTAAGTTTCATATCTATCCTCATTTTATAACTGAGGGAACTGGGGCACAAGGAACTTAAAAAACTTATAGATGCCTGCCCGGTGGCCAGTGAGTATAGGACTAGGATAACAGCTAGCTGTAGCTGGTCCAAAGCCTGTGCTCTAGGATTATACCTTAAGCTTATCGATTGAAAAGTGTTCTCCTGACCAACTGGATCAGAATCATTGACAGGGATGGTAGGGGATGTGGCTTGTTCAACATTTTTTATTTTTATTTTTGGGACAGAGAGAGAGACAGAGCATGAACGGGGGAGGGGCAGAGAGAGAGGGAGACACAGAATCGGAAGCAGGCTCCAGGCTCCGAGCCATCAGCCCAGAGCCTGACGCGGGGCTCGAACTCACAGACTGCGAGATCGTGACCTGAAGTCGGACGCTTAACCGACTGCGCCACCCAGGCGCCCCGGATGTGGCTTGTTAAAATGCATATAGGGTCTGATCCTATATGGTTTGATGCAGAAGGCTGGTGGGTGAAGGATTGGCCAGGAATCCTCTCATGGTTCTGAAGCACATTCAAGTTAGAGAAGTTCGGTGTTTTAGTTCCCCTGCTTAAAAACAGGCTGGGGCACCTGGGTGGCACAGTCAGTTAAGCATCCAACTTCCACTCAGGTCGTGATCTCACAGTTCATGGGTTCAAGCCCCCCGTTGGGCTCTGCGCTAACAGCTCAGAGCTTGGAGGCTGCTTTGGATTCTGTCTCCCTCTGCCTTTCCCCCACTTGTGTTTTCTCTCTCAAAAATAAACATTAAAAAAAAAAGTGTGTGTGACACACACACACACACACACACACACACACACACACACACACATAAAAGAAGGCTGAGACACCTGGGTGGCTCAGTCAGTTAAGTGTCCACTCTTGATTTTGGCTCAGGTCATGATTCACAGTTGTGGGTTTGAGCCCCAAGTCAGACTCTGTGTTGATAGTGTGGAGCCTGCTTGGGATTCTCTCTCAAAAATAAATAAACTTAAAAAAAATTGTTATAAAAAAAGAAACAGGCCCACTTTGATATGGATACGATCTGATCCGTGCCCTCAAGGAGAAGTGTGCTGGGGGAGACAGTAAAGAGAAGAAGCAGGTGCCATAAAATGCAACAAGAATTAGAGAAAAGGCCACTGTGAAGAGCACAGAGAGATCTCTGGGTCTGAAGTGACTGCCCTTCTTATCCATTCAGGATCATGTTTGCCAGTTTGCACTATTCACACGGATACGATATTGTATACCTAGCACACGTCATGCATTTCCTGTTAGAGTTGCCATGGAGCGCTGTATGCAGTGGGCTTTTAGTCAACGATTACCTATTATTTGTTGTAATAAATCACTGGTCAGTCACTTTGGCACATTTTACTATACACGTTTAGGGTTTCAGGCTCCTGGAAGTGAAGGACAGTATTACCTTAGCATGCATGTTATCTGCATAGCACAGAAAACAATAACCATTGGGCTAGCTATAGTTGTTTTTAAGTTTACTTATTTATTTTAAGAGAGAGAGAGAGAGAGGGTGCACGCACGCACGAGTGGGGGAGGGGGAGAGGGTTGGAGAGACGGAATCCCAAGCAGGGTCTGCACTGTTAGCACATAGACCGGTGCGGGGCTCTAACTCATGAACCCATTAGATCAGGACCTGAGCTGAGATCAAGAGTCAGATGCTGAACTAATTGACTGCTATACCCAGGCACCCTGGGCTATAGTTTTTCTAACAACTCAGTCATTCCCTGTTGATAAGGCAGGCACTGAGATAACATGAACTTTACCAGACCTGGAAGTTCTTCATGGGGGAGAATCTGACTTACAATTTGAAAGCAAAAGTGTTGATGATGATGGTGGTGTGATGACAACAGTGATCACATTTATAGGAAACATTCAGACATTTTTATTTTTTTTTTAATTAAAAAAAATTTTTTTTTAACGTTTATTCATTTTTGAGACAGAGAGAGACAGAGCATGAATGGGGGAAGGTCAGAGAGAGAGGGAGACACAGAATCTGAAACAGGCTCCAGGCTCTGAGCTGTCAGCACAGAGCCTGACGCGGGGCTTGAACTCACGAACTGCGAGATCATGACCTGAGCCGAAGTCGGATGCCCAACCGACTGAGCCACCCAGGCGCCCCGACATTTTGATTTCTGGCACTTAACACTCGAGAATGTTTTCTCTAGGGTATTGAATTTTCTCTAGGGTAATTTACTAGAAATACAAATTGATCTAATTCTTTTCCTACTCACTTTATTTCCAAATCACATCTCTGAGCATCCAGGGAGCTCCCTCTGACATTCCAGTGATGGTGGTGCTCCACTGGCACAAGTGAGAACATTTGAGTACAGCTGTCACAGTCCTTCTTTTTCAGGGGGACGTTCTTCCTGCATGACTCTAAGTCTAATGCCAGTGAAACACTTACCTTGGCAGTTTCCAGTGAATTCCTAAAACTTTTGTCAGCCTTGACCATTATGAAATTTTTCTTCAAGATCTTGGTTGTGCCCTCTATTTGCTTAAATCTTGGGAGGCCCAGCATGGCCTGTGATTAGCTCTTCCTCCCTCATGAAGTCAGCTGCTCCTCCCTACTCCTCAAGAAGGCAGAGGGTGATGCTCCACTGAGGTATTCTGATGGACACTGTTTCATTCTTCTTTCTTTCCAGTTTTTCAACCTATCACCCTGGAGAGTCCTTGGACAGGCCCTATTATGGCCTTGGTTTCCTCATGACTCAGTTATGACATTCCTTTAAGGATGTTAGTTTGGTTGCCAGGCACCCACAGCCCCATGGGGAGGTCTCACTGAGAGACTGCTGGGATACTTACTGGGAAGGAGCACCTTCCTAATTGGGATCATGTTATCTTTCTAAAATACTGGACAGGATCATCCATTTGCTTAAACCTGGCTGTGGTTCCCTTTGGACTTACAAAATCAAGTGCAATCTCCTGACCAGGGCTCCCCATGAGGAGACTAGACCCTACCTCTGCTTTCAGCCTTGTCTCCTGCCAGTCTACTCACCTATCCACCCACACACTCACACTCTTCTGTACCTTTCCCATATGCTCTGTTCTCTGCTCTGAAGCACCTCTCCTTGTCTGTCCTGTACACTCTTCATCTTTCAAAATGTCAGATGTCATGTCTATGAAGCATTTCCAGACTTCCCTGGTAGGACTGATCTCTCCTTCCTTTTTTTAAAATAAACTCTACACCCAACTTGGGGCTCAAACCCACCAACCTGAGTTCAAAACTCAAGGCTCCAGGCACCTGGCTGGCTCAGTCAGTAGAGCATGCAATTCTTGATCTTGGGGTCATGAGCTCAAGCCCCATATTGGATATAGAGCTCACTTAAAGAAAAAAAACAAAAAGAGTCACATGCTCTACTGACTGAGCCAGCCAGGCACCCCTCACCTTCCTTTCTCTATACAGCTTCTCATTACAACCCTTGTCACACTCTATTGTAATGATCTGTTTACACTGCTATCTTTCTCAGTAAGCTGTGAGACTCTTGAGGGAAGGGGCCATGTCTCATACATCTTTGAATCCCCAGAACCCAGTACTCAAAACATGGTTTCGAGTGGAGCTTGGCTCTTTGGTGGGGCTCAAGTTGGATGACTGAGGGGAGGGTGATAGGGGAAGATGCTATCTATCTTACCCACTTCTTCTCCTTCATCTGCAAGCATCTTTCTATGCCACATGACCTTCTCCTGGTCTGGTAATACCACTGGTAAATTGGCTAACACTTGCTGAGACTCCAGTAGGACACAGTGACTTACCTCAACAAATGTGATCTTGGGTTGGGGTCAGGTTAACTCATGCATATATCTTAACAGTTAAAGTGCAAGTAAGTCTGTCACATTTGTAGCACTTAAAGACTGAGGGGCTACAGAGAAACGGAGCCATCAAAATGGAAGTGGTCTTGCCAGAGAAGGACTTCAAGGAATAGGTACATTTAAAGTGAGGTTTTGGGGTGCTCGGGTGGTTCAGTCAATTGAGTGTCCAACTGTTGATTTCGGCTCAAGTCATGATCCCAGGGTTGTGGGATTGAGCCCCGAGTGGGACCATGCTCAGCATGGAGCCTGCTTGGGATATTCTCTCATTCTCTCATTCTCTCTCTCATTCTCTCTCTCTCTCTCTCTCTCTCTCTCCCCACCACCCCCCCTGTCCCTGTCCTGTTTGTGCACACGCACTTCCTGTCTCACTCTAAAAAAAAAAAAAAGTTAGGTTTAGAAGGTCAGGTATGCCAAAGGACCAAGGTGGGGGGGGGGGGCGGGAAGAGACTGGGAATAGCAAGTAGAGACAAACCAGTGGGGTTGGCTTTCTCTGCTCTGCAAGAGCCTTGCACGCTTCTGGTCACCAGTGATTCAACAAGTCAAGCAAAATGGAGGACCACAGTATGAGATACTGCATCTGTCTATGGCTGAATGGGATTCTCTAGCATTAGGAAAAGGAAGCCTAATCCAGCCAAATTAATAGGGGTGACTGCTGGTTCTGTTACTCATTAGCTGCTTGACTTTCCATACGACAAGGCACAAGACAGCCTCTGCTTGATGAAGCTGGACTGGAACCCACTGGAATCCCTCTGTTCTTGCCGCATGCCCTGGTAGACCCAACACTTGCTCCTTCTTGGACTCTGAGGGGAAAAGGCTGAACAACCTGTTCCTTTCCTTTTTTCTGGGCATTTTCCCTCTAAGCGTGATCTGGGGATCCAACAATGGGAAAGCTAAGAGCTGGCCTGGTCCAGCTTTGTTTCTGAGTGGGACCATGGTAGATGGATTGACCTGGGCACCAGAGGAGGGTGCTGGAGTTAGGGGAAGGATGTTCATTCTCCCTTGAGGAGGAAATATGAAGATTCCTTCAGCAACTGTAGCCTATACTCTAGTTAACCATAGTCCTTAGAAAGCCTATAATATTCATTTCCAAACTAAAAATTGGAGGCATGCAATCTTATCAGGAAGACCCATTACAAAAAAAAAAAAAAAAAGAAGAGAGATTTTCATCAAATAGTACTTTATGATTTTACAAAACATTTCAAAGACATTTTCTCACTTGCAGGAGGGAGGGCATGGTACTTTCTGTTTTACAGATGCAAAAGCCAGTTCCGATTTAGTTAACCTTTTCAAAGAAACTTATGGGAAGGATAGGACTAGAACCTAAGGCTTACCACCTGAAATCCCAAACTCTTCTAAGTGGTATACCCCAAGGTATGACTGGTAACAGCAGTACCTGAGATGATTAAAGAAAAATATTTAAATATAAAAAATTAATATATATTTGTTTTATATATTATATATTTAATTTTTTATTTTGATGTGATTTATAAAAAAAATAACTATCATATCTAAGCTTATTTCAGAGATATTATTACTCAGGATGAGGCTGAAAAAATGGTATATAGGTAAGGTGCAAATAAGCAAATATGTGAAAATGTAATTAAAAGCTAAAAAAAGTTTTTAATGTTTATTTATTTTGAGAGAGAGCACACACGAGCAGGGGAGGGGCAGAGAGAGAGGGAGAGGCAGAATCTCAAGCAGTCTCTGTGCTATCTGTGCAGAACCCAACTCGGGGCTCCAATGCAAGAACCATGAGACCAAAACCTGAGGTGAAATCAAGAGACAGACGCTTAACCAACTGAGCCACCCAGGTGCCCTGAAAATGTAACTTTAATAACTGAATTCAGGAACAACTGAAATATAACATGCTTCCATCCTGAGTTTCCACTTGACAGTTTTTACTATAATTATTATGACATCAGAAATACTGAAGAATATTTTCAGTGAGAGAAAATTCAATAATAAATATGTGAATGATATTTTAAGTTCTCAAAAAACCTAAAGCATTTGTAAGAAAGATTAAAGGGGATGACATTTGATTCTTGTAGGTGCTTCTTAGTAACAGTAACCCTTTGCTTTATAGAAACACGTCTTTTAAAGTTGCCATTAAGGTAGTAAAAGAATATTTCTGAAGACTTGGAAAATAGAGAACATGTTTTTCTTATTTTAACACCTAAATTGTAGTGATAATTTGGTAGATATTTTAATAATATTTTGAATTAAAATTCAATAGCCAATTCCTGCAATAACCAGAGAATTTTAGATGCTAACGTAGGTCTACATGAATTTCTAAGAGTTCAGCTGAATTCATTCAACACGGTCGACAATTCACATTGGGCTGATGGGTCGTTACTACCAGTGCTGAGATTCTGACAGATGATATTCCATGGCCTTTGATAGGGAAGCCCTTTAAATGATTCCTAAGAATGTAATAGTTGGAATATCTGAAGAGGGGTTAGTTTTGAGCCAACTGGTGAATGCAGCGACAACTGCTTGGGAAGGCATCTCAGCCCCTGTCTCAGACACGGCCTTAGAAGGGGCATGGGGTGTCGGGGATCCTGCCTGCTGGACAGCCTATCAGATTTATTTTCCGATTTCTGAAAGGTGAAAAGTCTGGAGAAGCTGCCTCCTTTCCTCCATCTTTTCCCGACTTGTACAAACTCTTGTAGTTCTCCGACTTGTACAAAACTCTGAGCACAGAACCATCAGTGGGGTCTGGAAGGCAGCGCCCCTGATGCTCCCCAGGGCACTTCCACCGGCCAGGTCAGTAGTGGCCCAAGAGGACACCAAGGATCACCTGTCCAGGCAGCCCCTCTGTGACTTTCCACCAAACAGAAATAGACAACTCTCCAGGATGGGTGTTCTGAGGTGGTATTCTGTAGCTGAAACAAAAAGTGCACAGAGATACATACAGAGAAAGGGTCTTGCTTCTCTTGTTTAAGGCACCTTGGTGCAGAGGTTAGGAATATGGGCTTTTGGATCAGCTACACCTTGAACTCAAGCTTTGCCTTTTCCTAGCTGTGTGTGATCTGCAGCACACACTGTTACTTTTCTAAGCCTCAGTTTCTTCACCTGTAAAATGGGGATGATAATACGTCCCTTAGAAAATTGTGTTGAGAATAAAATAATGTATACAATGGCCTGTCATGCAACAGGCTCTCAGTACATGGGGGCTGCCACTGCTGCCACCACTACCATTCCTGTCACTGCTGCTGTGACTGTGTCCTCTCTGAGACTGCTGCCACTACCATAGCCAATGCTGTCACCTCTGATTGCTATTGCCACCACCACAATCCCTGCTACTCCTGCCACTGCTATTGTTGGCTGGAGATGATTTAATTCCATTTATCACAGAAAGGTTCAGTGAAGTGTACAGTATTTGAATCATAACAGGATTTTACGTCTTCAGAGTAGCTTTGAGGGTTCTGAGGGACATCAACATTCTGGAAGGTGCAATGAGCAGAGGCCAACTCATCCCTAAAGCTTCCCACCCCCTCCAAACATAAATCAGAGACTGAACTGTCGCTTTAAGAAACTAGACTCAGGGGTGTGACATAATTTGACACCTCATCAGTATTTGAAAACAAGTACATTTAAAAGAACTTAAAAGCTTAGAATATCAGCTGAGGAGATACTAATGAAATGCAGGTGACCTGATATTGGGAGCATCACTTACACTGGAGGAGGAGGTAAAACAGGACAGGGTTTCCAGCAACAGAGAGCAGGAGAAGGAAGAATACTGGCAAAGGCAAATGGCCCAATGCATTTATATAAAAAGGAGGAAACTCCCCGGAATGTGGAAACTGAGTGAATGTAAAATGAATAGACATCATTAACATTTTGCTTTTTAAAAAGGAAGCATGAAATCACTTAGCTTTAGCCCTGCATGGAAAATGGAAACACTTGTGTTATACTCCAGTAAGGTTATCTGGGGACTTTACCAACAGTTGTAGGAGGCTGGAGGAGAAAAGAAGAGACAGTGGAAGGCTTGCGAGATGAATTTGGCAGGGAAGACAGAGGTGACTGGACAGGAGGGAGGAGAGCAGAGGTGAATGTTTGGGTCAATTATCTTAATATGTGACGGGTCCCGAGTTGTCTACTTGCCCAGATGGAGGGTCTCAGTGGATTGGAGCCATCTTTACTACACAAACGGAAAGGGGAGACCAAAGGTGCCTTCGTTTTGAAAATTCTTCTCAGAGCCCACAAAATGTAGGCTGCAAGATGTATCTTTAAAAATATTCAGGCAGGATGATCAGATAGGGACAGACATGTCTTTATTTTAAATTATCTTTTGACAAGGAAATTTAGAAAAACCTGGCCAGGTATGCCGCGTGGAAAGCTACCTACTGAAATGAAACAGTTGGATTTATAAGCATATTGCAATCTAAAGGAGTTTCCACATTTGCTAGCACATTTGAGGTCATCCTTAATTTTCTGGATTTTTTTTATAGCTTTATCAAGGTATAATTTGCATACCATAAAATTCACCCATTGTTAAGTGAATAATGGGTTGATTTTTAGTTAATTATGAAGAGCTCTGCAGCCATCATCTTCCTCTCAGATTTTTTTTAAACAGAAATCTTACTTGAAAATAGTTTTATTTTTAACACTGAGTTAAACATGTAAACATTTTTATTTAATTTAGAATATTTTATGCCATATTTAAGCTGGTATTGCCTATGAGAAAAGCAGAGGGTGGAAGTCATTTTAAGGCAGCTTGTAGCTAAGAGCAGTAATATTACACTTCTATTTTATAACCTGTGGGCTCATTCTTTCTTTGGAAAACACATCTACATGAACTAACATTAACTCAAAGTCACTTTAAACTTCAAAGATTAAAATATCACTGAAGAACAGTGATGAAATAACTGGTGAAAAGATTTTCTTCCAATTATTCTAGAAGTGAACAAAAGGTCAGTATGATATAAACTGTTAAAAGTACAGTGAATAATTTCTTTCTAGCACTGTCAGAAACTTGGAAACTAGTTTGCTAAATAGTATTTACTAAATGTATATTGTATACCTATTTCTGTCCAAAATGCTGTGGGGAGGTATGTGATTCAGCAAATAGAATTCCTTACTCCCTAGGGTGGTGGTGAGAAAGTTCCCTACTTTCTTTTCATTCAGGTCCACTAACCTAAAGTGGAAAAAAAAATTGTAGAAACTCTTGATTTAATAAAATAAAAATTCCCCTGCTTTTAATATAAAAAGATTTATAAAATTCCTTAATAAGTACAACAAAAAATTCAAAGAATGCTCTGAACTTCTTTACTATAATCAGGTAAAGGAGAGAAGGCAACAGATGGTCGTGGGGTATGGAGATGATGTGGTAAAGAGACAGAGAGAAAAAGAGGAAAAAAAGGGAGAGAATCAAAAACAGATAAAGAAAAAGAAGAAAAAAGCAAGAATTCGTGGAAAGGAAAAACGAGGAAGGAACAGGAAAGCCATACATAGAATCACACACATACGGACCCACACACACAAAAAGAGAAATACTCTATGAGGAAAAAAAGAGAGATGTCCAAGGAGTAAAACCATCCTTTCATGGCCCGTATTTGGATCTTGCTATTAAAGACGCTGAAAGCCATGGTGTGTTTGTGCAACCACAGGTGTAAGAACAGGACATTGGGAACCTGTCCTTCGAGCGAGATGAAACGAGGCTCAGGGCGAGATACGGCCTCTTTGCCAAAGGCTCCCAGTGTAGCTCGGAGAGTTTCCAATCTACACTGGGAGATAGAATGAAAGATGACTAATAGAACAGAACGGGGTGTGTGGTGATCAGAGCAGAAGTCTTTCTGGGGCAGGACAGAATTGGGAAGGAGGGCACCATGTGGGGAATGATGGCAGGGAGTGCTGGGAAGGCACACGGATACTCTTGCTCTTTCCCTCCTCATCAGTTTCTGCTCAGGCAAAAAAAAAAAAAAAAAAAAAAAAAAAAAAAAAAAGCGTATGACTAAGAAAAAGATACCAATGTGAACTAACCAAATTCACATTTTGTTTGTGACTGAATACTTTCAAGGTTCTGTCTGGTTTTGGTCATTAGCCTAGGGTCACCAGGACCCAAGTGAAACCTCACTGATGCCAACTATGTTCATATCTTTATTTATAAAGTTTGCCCTGAATTCTGGTTGGGGCTCTATCACCACCTTGGCTGTGAGTGACCTTGGGTAGCTTCTAAACCCTTGTTGAGTCTTAGTGTATTAAGTTGTAAACTGAAAGAATTTAACTAGAAGATTTCTGAGATTTTATCCAACTAAAAGAATTATATTTTTAATTGAAATTGAGCAAAAAAAATTTCTTGAGACTATAAATCGGAATAGAAAAATTTTGATTAAAATATCCCTAAGAACATGCTATAAATTAAGGTCGAAGCAAACAACTTTAAAAATCAGATTTAACCTACATATACGATCTCTTATCTAGTACTAAACCATTTGCCACTAAAACTGTGAAATAGGCTCTATCAGCACTAGAACTGTATTGCCTTGATATACATGTTTAGATCTGCAATTTGTTGTGAATCATATATCAGCCTTGAAGTCCTCATTGGCAGACTATCAGCTTTTTAAAGAATTTGACTTTTTAAAGTCAAATCTATGGCATATAATTGTAAAAATATTAAATGAACAAGGAAATAAAGGGAGAAATGTAATAACTATGCATCTCAAAAGTAAGGTTATGTTCCTTCATCTTTCATTTTCACCAGACATCACTCGGTTCTGATTTTCGTATTCCTGCTTACAAATAAAGGGGGAAAGGCTGTGGGTGGTGGGACGCATGGGTGTGGGAGGGTACACTGTTGTCTATTAGTGGAATCAACCCTTTCAGCTGACAAAGACAACAACCAAATCTTTAGATGGTTTATTTGATCTGCGTGAAAGAGTGGCAGTGGGATTTCTGGCACTTGAATAAGCGGAAACAATATTTTTGGCTAGAGAGACTTCTGAGTTCTCTCAGGGAGTCTTCTAGAAGGCCATCTGGCCCAAACAGTATTTCTTTTGTAAAGCCCTGCATTTGGAAACACAAATGAAAGGTGTATAAGCTGCAATCAGATACCTATGAAAATAATTTGCTTTCAGTATGTGGAGGGGGGTGGGTATTATTCTTTGTAATTCTCTAGATGAAAAGACTCACATGAGGAAAAAAAATCTTTCTTTAATAAGATATAAATTCCCAATTTATATTCCAGCAGAGGGTTTGCTTATTAATGTAA
Source organism: Panthera uncia (assembly GCF_023721935.1). Classification (NCBI taxonomy): domain Eukaryota; kingdom Metazoa; phylum Chordata; class Mammalia; order Carnivora; family Felidae; genus Panthera; species Panthera uncia. The sequence continues at coordinate 68,300,230 of NW_026057576.1, read as the reverse complement.
ACTTATTAATTTACATTATTGTTTTCTCGCAAGTGAAAGTAGAATGTTTCGATGATGTTTACAGTTATTATGTCAAGTAGTGACCTTGTTTTTGACCTTTTATAATTGTTAACTGAACCTAGATTTTAAAGGGGAACATTTCCTCTTCCTTGGTTTTTAGCCAGCTTGTGAAGCTGTAACAAATGAAAATAACGAAAAAGTTAGACGAAATCCTTCCAAAACCAAATGAAGCACCTATAATAATGATCTGAGTAAAACTGAAAATGATGCATAGCCGTATTTGTGGTAGGATACTGCAGAAACAGGAATATTCTAGCAAAGTGTATCTTTAAAATCTATCACATGTAATATACTTTGCTATTCTTTCACATTTTTTCTGTTAGTCTCCATTTATAAACGAATGGTAAATTCTTATATTAAGATATCTAGAATTACCTATTAATCATTTCCTTTAGTTGTCATTTTTTGCCCAAGAAGAAATGAATATGAAAAGAGAAAACATTTAGCACTGGGTTTATAATAGAGACATGAAAAAATATGCTATATCATAATACATGAATGTATACATATTGCATAAATATTTATATGTACTTAACATGTAAGTTACATATCATGACATAAACTAAATATTTGCTTGAGATGTTTTCATTTCAGTTATCCAATATTCATACTATGCACAATTTTTAGTTGATAAAAAAAGAACTGTCAAAATCATATTTTTAATAAGCAATTCTAAATTCAGTTCTGAATAGAGAATTTTCAAATAGTGGAATTGCCACTAATATGGAAAAAATAACAGAAACAAAATCAGCCTTTAAGAAAATCCTTTATAAATTTAAAGTAAATCACATGGAAAGTGATTTATCCTGGCTAAAGTTTCTACCAATAATTTGAAGCTAAAATAATTAATGACATGAAGGGTATATCTCAAAATATATTTTTCTGGAAGGATTGGAGAAAGACTCAAGTTTGATTAATATTGTGGACATATATCTCACGACTCATGTCTGCAAGTTAGACATATTTTAGCTTATGGGAATTAAAATAGGAGCATAGAGTATGTGAAATGTTTTAAGCTTTTCCAACAGATTTTTACAAGAAAGGTGAGCTTGTAATGTCAATCTATAGCCTAATTCCTATTCGTGGGGACTGTTGTGCCAGGCAAAATTCTTTAGCCTATAAATATCTATAGTTTCCTGAAACAAAGCAGTCACTAGTATCATTATCCCAAATGGTACCATTATGCTGAATGGTGACAGATTATATGAGCAGATTATTATTTTTTTAATGTAAAGTATTTTTTACCTGACATTAGACTAAGGGGACATCTTCTAATTAAAATAAAACAACAAAAAATTCTGTGACACCAAACTGAACTCCAGTAAGTTACCTACTTGTGATCTAAGTATTCCCACAAATTTTGTTATTTGGAAGGGACAGAAGAAAAGGCAGAACTTTTATTTTTGATAATAATTATTATAGTTATGGAGTAAGAATAATTATTATTACTATAGAAAACACAAATGAACCAGCATTACCTGTGAACTTCAGCTATGGCTTTGGTCTCAGGGCAGAATATACTTTAAATACAATTTAAGCAGAAGTAGAGCAAGGCAAAAATATATAATTTTGGTTTCTTGGGTCATTTCTACTTAAAAACATTACTTGAATGAAATTTTCATCCGAGTGGGGAAAAAAAGGTCTTTTGGAAATTTGTAACTGTCTCACTAGGACACAAACTATCAGTTTCCTGTAGTTGAGAGAGTCACCTGTGCTTTGGACAAAATATCTGAGGGTAGATGTTTTCATCAGTGATTCACATTTGAAATAAAACAGATTAGATGTTTGTTGGAAGCAATACTTTATACAATTGAGCAACCTATTTATACTAAATCTTTACAAACAGAATGCACATTATTTAAACCCCAAGACCCTTCAAGACCCAGAGTCACCTACCTGCAGACCCAATTTTTGTGACCAGCCAATTTATAGGCAAAGTGAAAGAAACATGCGAACAGGATAAAATAACCATATGTCCCCACTGGAAGCCCCATTACTTGAATCATTTAAACCTTGCTGGACAAAGCACCAGGAGAATTTGCTGTAGGAAACAAACAGCAATGGGGCAGAGAGGAAATGACCTAATAGTAAGTCTCCCTTCTGCTCTAATTTCTGTGGTTCTGTGTTCAGAAAAGCTGTCCTGTCACACTGTTGTGGAAGCTTATACTCCAACAAGAGAGCATTTCTTATTAAAAAAAAAAAAAAAAAAAAAAAGCCAGTTCAGAATTTAACATTTAAGTTGCCATCATCAAAAGGCAAGGACACTTTGGGACAATTTTGTTTGGGAACAATACTTTTAAGATATGATGGAAAAGTGTTTTTGCTTTCATTCAAGAACTGAAATGCCAGCAAAAGAGTATGTTTCTAGTTTGAATTTTGTTTGTTGGCTACCGAAATTTAGGGTAACCTCTCCCATACTCCTAGCTGCTTACAATACCAAGAGGCATCCTTTGATGTGATCCAATGTGAAAACCAGGGTAGACTAACAGAGGCAGTGTTGACCCAGAACTGGAACTCTGCTTGGTCTGCCATTTTGATGACCCATATCTTGCCTCAGTTTATTATTTCAGTAGGAAGTATTTATCACATGCATATTCTTAGCTGGCAGAAGGTACACACAGAGAGGTGTAAAACATTTAGTGAATGTGTGCATAGGCACAGGCAGGAGAGGGGAGTGGATGGAGTTATTGGTATGTATGAATGGAAAAGTACATGGCTCTTCTCTCAGGTAAATACTTATGTGTATTCATGGAGCACCTGGGTTTTGGAGTCAAGATATAGAAATGAACATAAAACACAATGTCAGCTTCGAAATATTTTTCTATAAACTGCAGTGTTTTTCCAATAGCCACTCCTGATTTGAAATCAAAGAACACTATCCTGAAATTGGTGTCAGTCCAAATGGGATGTTTCTAATATCACATATTTTGCCTTTGGATTTTAAGTGCAGGTTTGTGCAAAGATGAGCCTGTGTGTGAGGGTGAACGTGTGTGCAAGGTCAGAGCTGAAGGCAGGTATCCATAATGAGCAGAGGGAGTGACCCACTTAATACTGTTACCCTCATTTCCAAGTCCCGGGATTTTTAGGTGTTTTTACTGCCAGTGAAAAGTGTTAAGTGGTACCTCTCACACTGATGTCACCAGTTCACCACCCAGAGCCAGTTTTGTCTTTTTTTTTTTTTGTAAAGGGGACTGTTTAAGATTTAGAACCTTGGTAATGTTTCAACATTCTTTCTCTCCTAAGTACTTTTGCATCGTAGGTATTAAAACTCCACTCCTTATGTAAATAACAAGGCCGAGTTCAGATATTACCTCTAGGATAGATTTATAAATGCAACTTTCCCCCCATTCTCTTAAAAAGAGTCAAACGGTATTACTGCAAATAACCTTTAAGATAATTAACTGACAATGCTGCGAGTAGCATAAAATCTTCCTTCAGGCGACACCTAATTTAAGTGTTACTGGCACAAAGTGGAGACAGATTGCGCATCACTACTGCAATATTTACATAGCAGAAACCCACAGAGCAGGAAACGCGAGGCTCAATGATGCACTAAATTAGGAACAACCGTACTCCAGCGTTAATTTGCTCTCCATTCTATCCAAATCTCAGGTCCAGAAATTGGTACAGACACATATACAACCTCCCACTCTTAAATGACTCAACCGGAGGAGATTTTGGTACATTTTTGCCCCGAAATTAATATAAATTGGAATTTATTTCTTCTCTCCACAAGGACCATTTGATCAAACTGTGTTTATTTCATTACAACTTGCTCTCACTTTGATCTAAAATTATTTTCCTATGAATGTTGGTTGTATCTGAGTCTGTAGAGAAAAACTAAACAGACTTCTATTTTCTCAAAGGCTTCCAATATAGTTTATGAACAGAATAAACTATAGAGAGACTTGAGGGCCAGTTTGCGAAATATTCAGAAACATGGAAGGGCCAATTTACCTGAAGTGAATTTCTCACTGGTGAATGCTGTCCCCCTGCCCCCATAACTTACCCCTCTCAATGCAATGGTTTTTGAAACAAATGAAACAACATATTTTTTATATTTTTCCCCACGGCATTTTAAACACCAGTTTCACCCAAGGTATTAAGAAAACGTTTACCTTTCCTAATTGTTGATGTTCTTTAAAGGCAGTGATCAGTTCTTCAGCCCACTTAATCTTTTCAGGGGAAGGAGAAAACTGTTCCTGAACCACGGCAATTTGGTTAGGGTGTATCACCTGCTTACCTACAAGAAGATTAATAACACCGGAAACACAAAACAACAAACAGATGTTCAAACAAAATGTTTCAACCAGGAAAGCCTCCTAATGCCTCACAGACTGTACGCAAAATAACTAATATTTTACAACTTTTTAAAAAGAAAGGAACTGCAATCTGGCAGGCTTTTCCAGAATACCACATAAGAAACCTAGAAGAATGGGAATAATTGTGTTTCCTATCCTATAGAAATACCACATTAGCGCAGATAATCTCTAATTTTTAGTTACAGGTGGGTAGACTGGCAGCTCGCTGGCTAATCCTTTGGCAGAAACTTTAAAGGATAATAACTGCAAATTAGAGTGATTATTTTTAAAGTATAAAAAAATGATATAACTCTTTCAAATTTTACAAGTTGTCTTTTGCTTATTTTGTATCATTTATCCCACCTGCCATGATTTCTTTTAGGAGTAGTCTGTTGGTTTTCATAAAGCTTACAGAAGCAGATGTCAAATAGCGGCTTATAATAACATATAATAACATATTAAGAAAATAACATTTTCTCTCTTATAGATGAATACAGTGTGCCATTTCTAACCACCAACAGAAAACTGGATGTCAATGAAAATATTTTATTCAGTACAGTGACACAGAAGGCAAATTTGAACAGTGGTTTGGTCTCTAGATTACTCCATTTTAAAATGTTTAAGTAAAAAAGTTACAGAAAGTTTCTCTACCCAAAAACATAACCAGATTTTCCCTTTTTTTAAATAGAATGAAGACTCAATATTTCCTTCTTTTATCAATATTTAGATACCCCAGAAGAAATCTTATCTCTGTAGTGATAGCTTTAAAAAAGCTTTCTGCTTCTTTCTTAAGTTTAAGGATCTTAAGTAAAAACATTACACAAACATAAGACTCACAGGGTTCTATGAAATCATGAAGTCATTAAAAGAAACAACTTAACAATCAGGGAAGTATGCAATTGAATCAGGTCATTAATAAAATACAACATAATTTAATGATATAATAATGACAAGGTTATATTTTATTACATACATTATAAAGTTATGGACATATTTGGTTCTTTAAAAATGAATGTGCACTTAATGATAATTTGCTCTCCTAAATTTATTTGTCCATATATCAATTTGTTTTGCTTTTGAAATAGTTGTTTTAACATTTAGGCAGTACAAATTATACTCTTGATGTTTTTAAAAATGGTCAATTCCTGTTACTCTCATTATTCTATTGAATAGGAAAAAACCCAATATTTGTTAAAAAAAATTCTTAGTGTTTCAAGGAAAAGAGTTTAAATGAATAAATGTAACAGTATCTTTTCTTACAGTAGCAGAATTAGAATCCTTTCACATTGTTATTTCATTCTTATCTGTCAGCACACTAATACAACATTAAAACCCTATACAAATAAAGCTGCTTTAAATTATTTGAGGAATTGTGCTTGCTTCAGCAGCATATATACTAAAACTGAGGAATAATTTCAGGGAACAAATAATACCAGCGATGATAAATGAGAGCTTTTTTTAATAGTAGGTATTGCAATTATATTTAAGTAATCTAATTGTTGTTACAATATTATTAATAAAGGATATCAGTTCTGGTAGTCATTTTGTACTAATTGTTAGTCCTGAATTTTATAATTTATGTACATAATTTATACTGATGTGTTAAAAGCCAGATTTCACGGGAACTTCTTGGTACAGACACTACGACTTGAGGAGAAAAACTATTTAGAAATGCTCTGAAACCGTGGATGGCTTGCAAGTATCCATCTTTTAGGTAATGAGGGTAATTTTCAGATATGTGTTAAGTTTCAGAAATTTATGAACATCCATGTATGAAGTTATCTTTTGTCGATTCTTACATATCCCAACAACAGGACATCAGACTTTAATGTCATGTGGGAGTGAAGCAAATATTTTATACAGAAGAGCTGTTATTGGCAAGTTACTGAGGGTGCAAAATTGGAAGACATTAAAATTTATGACCATGAAATCCTTTTTACAGTACCACTTGATATATCGTGCTTTAAATCAATACCTGTCAAGTCTTTTAGGTGACTGTATGATGGTGTCATTTTTGTCTTCTACAAAAGACTGCAAAAAAGAAGAAAACCTACCGTGCTTCATATTTATAATCTTTCTTCTCAGCATGCAGGACTGGAATACCTGTGATGACTAAGTCAGCTGTTGAAGCTTTATTCCAAGATTTATTTTTGGCTTCTTTTTATAAAAATAATTCCTAATGTTAATAGCCACTTATAGAGCCAATGCATTGATTTAAAATCAATCTGCATGGACTGTGGCCCAGTGAAATAATGACTGCAGAAAAGAAACTATAACCAACTGTTTGCTGCATGGCTAACTTTAAAAAAATACAACTCATTAAAAATAATATATAATTTTGAAAAGTACAGAAAATCCTTATGGCACAGACTGTCCCTTATCAGCGTTACAGATATCACAATACTTCCATTTGATTTGAAAACTTTCAGCCACTTGCTTCAGATAGAGTATTTCCCCTTCCTTCTGTCCCTCCTTCCTTTCTCACTGTCCTCCCTTCCTGTGCAAAGCCCAAGTTATGGCAATTAAATGACAAATAATTAGGACAAACAGATCAGAACTGGGTCTAAAATACTCAAAGAAAGCCCTTATTGTTTAAAAATACTACAAGTAATCTCATATCTTATAATCAGACTAATTACCTTTTATTGGTATGTAGAAATATAATTGGGACAACAAAGCCCTTCTTTCTAAAAATTGCAAAATGGTTATGAAGTGTAGCTCCCCACTTTACTGACTTGTTCACTTGCATATATAATGGGCACTGTACCCTCTGTGCCTCCCCATTCTCCCCCTGCTTCCATTTGTGTGTGTGTGTGATTTAATACTCCCTGTTGTTGAGAAACAATAGTGCCAAGCCCGTAAGCTCCTCACGCTGAGTTGGGCACAGTCTAGAAATTTAAATCTGATTTGAAGTAACTTGTCTTCTGCGATTGAATTAGGGACCAATTTAATTCAGTCCTGTTTCTTGGAGAAATTCTCAAACTCCTTTACAAGTTCTGGAGCAAACATTTACCCCAGAGGTAGCTGAGGACACCCAGGTTATACGGAATGATGGTGACACAGGCCAGCATCAATTCAGTGTTTTCAAAAAAAATTTTTTTTATTGAATTAGTGCCCATTTCACAGCAACATCTGGCTGCTTGGCAGCCAGTGCTACACATTTTAGACCAACAACATCGAGGTCTATTAGATAGATTTCATGGAGCGTTTCTCCAACTTTTCCATTTGGGCTATTCCTAACTGGTCATTGGAAAGAGGCAGGTGTAACACGCCACAGAGACAAGGACAACCTCAGGGCTGGGGTAGAGGGACTCTTTCTTTCTTAGTCACTATTAAATGTAGGGAGAATTCATTTATTAATAGTTCAGATGACTGGAAACTATTTCTCTAGAAGAGATTACATTCGTTTATTAAACAAATTTGGCGGTGGAATCACATTTTATTTTGACTCTTCATGTTAAAAACATAAAAACAAATGTCAGAGCTTCATTTAATTCTAATGTAACATTAACATTGTTTCTTAAGTTGTTTAATTTTATTTGGGGTTAAACCACCATCCATTAAGAGATCTTTTACATTGAAGGTCACTGTATGAAATATTTATCTCCATAATCCCTAACTGGCCGCATTTCAAAAATATTTACAAAAGGGATAGTAAGGATGTTTGTCTCTTTTCCTTCTTATCTGGGTTCATTTCAGATCATGATGGTCTTATAACTTGCAGCAGCAGAAGAAATAAGAATAAAAGAGCTTATGGTGTTTCTTATCCGCAGTTGCGTGTGTGTGTGAGTGAACACAACCGCAGACATGTGTTTGTGTGTAGAATCCTACTGTGGTTTTGAAAAAAATGGATTTCTATTGCAAAAACACAATTTTCGGTTGCTCTCCAGACTCCTGGGGATCTGAGTGATCGGACATAGCAATCAAGAGATATCTGCCTGCGCTCCAGGATGGGATTGCAGGGGACCCACTGATCTGAGTGCCAGCCAATGCCCGTAGGTGTCGTCAGGTGCAGAGACACGTACTGGGAGGTGGGACAGAAGGAAGGGGCTTGAAGTGGCAGGAGAATATAAAAGTAAAAAAAACAAAAAATCAAAGAAGATATCACTGTTGTTTTTCAGAAATGAATTAATATTTTGAACGTTGGAGGAAAATTTTCTTCTACCCATCAACCCAAGTTCTTATGGCAATTCCCTCAAAAACACTCCTGTAATAGCTTCATCCCTCCCTGAGGGTCAGCAAAAACAAAATACTTAAGAGAAAAAGTGGTAACTAATGTAAAGAGAAAATAAAACGAGTGCTTTGTTTTTTGACTTGCGGAGCCAAAGGAAACCATGACCATTTATATAGCAGGTTCTTGCCCTAGATGGCTTTTTCACATGCCAGATAGAATAAGTATAAGAGACATGCGGCTGCAACAGAAACACGACTTTCTGGTTGTAGTTCTACCTTTATGGAGTGTTTGCGAATTTAGATACTGCTTCTAAGATGTCATCAAGAGTCATACCAGTAAACCCCATTGCGGCTCCTTCCCTGGACTGCCTGAGGAGCCCCTCTCCATCTCGAAAGTCGATGTACACCAGATCTATGGCCTGCAGACCGAAGGCCTTCGCTATAACAATAATCTTTTGTCGGGCGTACAGAATATCTTGGGCTTCTTTACCACTTGTTGCACCTGAAATGGGATATTGACAGCAAAGGGAGACATTAACTCTGGAAACCAAACCCAGCCATCTATTGTAGAAACTCCCTTTGTAAAGACATCTATGTCATCCTGGGAACTGCTTCCCAGCAAAACTATGATTCTAGTATAGACGAAGAAAGGGATATGTGGATGCAGAATTAAATTTCATATGTGTCTATTTCTCTTGGAAGGCATCGTTCAGTGTCATTACTTGTGTGTGGAGTAAGAAAAGGCCCCTCCTGTATCTCAGGAGATAGAATCACAAATGATGGGTCCCAAATTACTTCTGGTATATTTTTTCCTTCTTGCCATTGCTTGGAAAGTATTAATCCAAAGACAGCACCACAAAAGGTGGCCGAGTGGCTGTGCAAGGAAATGGTTAACTTCTCTCACCGAGCACAGAAATTTGCGTGCTGTGGTTGCAGTGTCCTGCCATAACTAAGGTTCTGAGCCAAATAGAGCAGCTTCAGGGTTTGGACGAAGAACTTGGGGAAACGGAAGGGCACTCATTTTGAAAGAGGCAGAAAGTGTCCGCTGAACTGTCGGAAACACAAAAGTCTCCTGGAAAGGCTGGTATTAAAATAAGTTCCTTTTCTTTCACCCTAGGAGCGGGTGTGTATGGAGTATCACTGTTTCTATTTGGACCGTGACACTGCTCAGGGAAAGCGCCAGTATTGAGGCCACTGGAACTGTGGTTCTGCAAATGCTTTGTGGCCTTGGCCTCTTTTCTAGGCATGTCCACAGTCTCTAGTTATCCCTGTACCCAGACCAGAGGCATAGTACCCAACGGATGGGGAAGATCAGTGGAAACTAGCATGCTATCTCAATAAATGTTTAATAAGAAGAGTTCTGAAATATACTTTAGGAGGAATTTAGGATCTATTTTAAATAATATTTGCATACTACATTTAGTGTAGAAAATGATTCATTAAAGCAAATGTGAAATTGCTTTAAATTTGTGTTAGAAGCCTAGACAGCCCTCATACTGATGTGAAAATAAAATATTTAAGCAATGGAGAGGTTGTTCATATATTATTATGTACAAAGTAGATGTCATATGTTCCTGAACCACATCTGAGGTTGCAACAGGCTTTTTATTATTTTATACATGAACAGAAGTAATAATGTAGTGTTCTGGAAGCAGGACAGCTCTGAGGGGCCCTAAATTATCAGAAAGTATTGCCCATTCAGCTGAACAACCATTGTCATGGTTGGTAAATATATATTGTCATGTAAATGTCCATTCATGAAGGGGCAAAGAAAAAATACATCCATCCATACACACACGCACGCACGCACACACACATGCACGCACACGCATGCACACATAGAGATTGAAAAAGAGAGAGAGAGAAATGTGATACCTATGCTGGCTCGAAAGTCTTCTCCTCCAAAAACAACAGCATCTAGGAAAAGACCCACTTGAGGTCCGGTCTTTAGTGCTTCTTCACACACGGTCTGTGAAGGAACAGAACAGAACCAAATCTCACGGGAAGTGAACAGTTTGGAGAGAAGCAGCATGATGTATTTAAGTGACAGAAAGATCCAACTCTTCACACAGTTTGGCTGAAAGCAAACTAGCAGCCCTAAAAATGCAGTCCAAATTCACTTCTTTTCAAAGGCATTTAATATTGTCCAAGATAAGTATGTTGTATAGATTTGCTTTGCTTAATGGACTGTAGGAATATAGTTATAAATGTATTTTAATATAATATTCAAATCGTAGTTCATCTAATTTCTAGAGAAACTTTGAATTAACTCATTTTGATTGTACTATAAATTATTTCTGCTTTTCCAAAATTCATTCTTGCTTTAAGAGACTCTCAAACAATAAACATAAAACATAAGAAGAATTTTTAAATCAAATTCACTGGATTATTTGCATTAGGATCAGGATTTCTTAGTAAATGGCCTCAGGACTAAAGACATACAAAAATCTACAATTCCAGAGGGGAAAATAAAAATGCAACAAGACATCCAAGATGTATTAATTAGCAACTTCCATATTTCTATGTGAAAATAAAGATTAATAACATTTGTCATAGCTGGAACTGAATTAACAAAGGTGGAGATTCAGCATGTGGGTGGGGAAGACATGAAAATGGGGTGAGCACACTGTTGATTAATTTCAGAGGCTGTAAGTGCTCTAAGTACACTATGGCATATAACGGTACAACAGAGTTTAGAATTCAATCATTGTATAAATCTAGTTGCATCTAAGGGATATGCTTGATTGTATCTCAGAACTGTGGGGCAGGCTGGAAGAATCTGTGGTCAGTGGTGTAAACACGCTGATCATGAGGCTGGAAGCGGCTCCCAAACATGTGCCCCCTGGCCCTCCTGCAAGGTCCAGTAGGTCTCAAAGTTTCCTCTCAGAGCGTTTACTCCCATATTATCTAAGGCAGTTCAACTATGTTTTTTCTTTGTTTTTAGGGACTTCTTCTCTCCTGCCCTCTGAAACGGGGTGCTACACTGATGTTAACAAGTCAGGTGAAATGGGAGACATATTTTGGAAAACAGTTTAAATGATCAGTGATAAAAGGGAGGAAACAAGATAGCCATGAAATTGTTAAGGCAAATTGTTTAAGGCAGCTTAAACAATGCTGGAAAACCCCTGGCTCAGCTAATCTTCCTGAATGTGTACTGGGAAATACTTTATGTTCTAATGTGGCAAACTGAAATAATATACTACAACTTACTGGTGTATACTAACCTACAAATAGCAATCTTATATAGTAGGCATTATGGCTAACGTTGCTACAAAGAGGCCAGAAAATTTCCCAATAGAAGGCAATTGTATACAAAAGAATAATTGAAAGTTAATTCATAAGGGCAACAAAATACATTTTCATGTACATTTCAACTATAAATATAGTAATTCAAAGCATATGTTTATATATGTTTATTTAATTAAAATAAGAATATATAGACATTTCATTTAAATATTTAGGTCTGGGAAGTTTTCCCTTGCTACTTGACCAATCTCTTTGTCTTCTAAGATGCTCACAGCCTGATTTTGGATTATTATAGGCAATAAATGGTGCTCAAGGTTTACTTTGCTTTAAAAATATTTCTAGAAAAATAGTTTAAGTAGATGTCAAGAGAACAGAAGTTCTCTTTAGGTAGTAAATAAAATACTAACTTATTAGTCACATTATGTTTTCTTACCTTAAAATTGAGCAAACCCATTGCAGTTTCCACAAAAGGGATTAAATTCATAGGTTGTTCAAGTTTTCGGCCTTTTAAGTAGAATGAAAATTTGTCTGAAAACTAAAACCAAAAGTGTCATAGGTGATTAGTAGGGGAAAAAAATGTACAATCACTAAAATGTTAGTCACAAAAGTAGTATTCAAGTCTTTGGCCTAAGGAAGTAATATCCCAGCTTATTTCGTACACAAAAAAAAGAATTAAAACAGAACAAAACAAAACAAAAACAGGAGGAAAGACCAAAGGAAAAAGGTAACAAAGTTCCACCAAACTGAATAGTAAAACTTCAAGCATTCTAATTTTTTTTTCCCCCCTAAAGGAGTAATTTGAGGCCTAGGAGTTAGAAGTGGAAAGAGAGATTCTGGAGTTTAAATGCTTTTCTTAAAAACATATTTGCTTAAGACCTCTAGCCTTCACGTCGTTAAATGCAAATGGTAGGCCCCCAAAACAGCAAAGTGTTGCTCTACCTGCCTTTCTGTTTTTGTTTTGGACCAGGCACTGACATCAGTGTAACTGTTCAGCAGCCTTCTGCGTGGCACCCACATTATTCATTATAGCACCATTATCCTTTGTTCAGAAGGTTTTTCTTCATAATTTTTTAGCTTACCTAGGAAGACCTTAAAAAGGAAGTTTAATTCTTTGAAGACCAAAGCTCGCCAATTTTTTCCATGAGACCAGTTCACAGCTAGCTCTGTGCTGCCAGTGGGGTAGCCCAAATTCCAAAATCTATCATCTGGAAACATACAAAAGCTCCTGCACAGATCTCCACCACCACCACCCCCCCCTTTCAAAAGGAAAAAAAAAACCCCACCACACTCTAAATTGTAAATCTATTATGTCTATCTAGATCTAATAAGATGTAGGGAGATAAAAAAAAAACACACACACAGGTATGACAAAGATATTTTTGTAAATAAAGATGAAAACATATATATCCATTTTAAATTTAAGGAATATTCAGCCATTAATGGATATCAAAGGAAAAGGGAATTTTAATCATCTCTCCATTCAGTCTCAGTTGGGTAAATCATATCTAAGAGATTTGCATAAATATAAACCATCAAAGACTTTTCATCTTCAAAGGGGGTTTCAAGACCCTATAAGCTTTGTACTGTAATCATCGGAGGTCACCACCCTGCAGGAATAGGGCTGCTATGGCAACATAAAAAAACTAATGCTTAAGGCTTAGCATAATATTCTGACTAATAGAAAGGAAACTCATTTTAAAAGCTGGCAGCCTATTTACCAGAAGCAGGATTAGAGGTGTTATTTCCCCTTTTAGCTGCCCCCTCCTTGCTTGTGCAGCACCCCCCCCCCCTAAAAAATCTAATCACTGGGATCTTTAAAAAGCTTTTGAGCAATTTGCAGTAACTTTACAATTAGGCTAAAATAAATCACAGCTTTCAGTAATGAAGAATTATTCCCAGTTGCTCCACGGCTCCTCCCCTCCTCAGACACCATCATCGTCACCTCCTTAGTAACTTTTCAAGGGAAGGAATAACTCAACCAAAATAGCAAGAAAGAGGGCTACAATTGAAGGAGACAAAATGGATAATATTCCGTGTAAATGAAAAGAAAACATAATTTATGTCACATTTAAGCCAGAAAATGGGTAATGAAATATTAGTGGTTCTGGGGTTATATATGCGCTGGAGGAACTTTTTTCCTCATTAAAAAAAAAGAAGAAGAAGAAGAAACTTGCAACATTACTTGCCCCATTCTTTGTGATCACAGTTATAACTACGAAAATCATGAAGTTTAAAACTAGTTAAATACTTTATGTTTCCTGTTCTTACAAAAAAATCTCTAATGCTTTTTTGTTTTTAAGCCAATAGGGGCATTTGAACATTAAATATTCTAGCCCATTCTCCTTCTCCTCCTCCCCTTCTTTCTTAAAAAATTGCATTAAGTACTGACACAAAAGGTAACTAGTGGAGAAGTTTCAATTAATTTTTTCAAAAGGAGACGATTAAATGTTTCCGGCCTGGTAAAGTGTTCATTTCAGTGAGGTGGAGGGGTAGGGGGAGGGGGGTGGAGGAAAAGAAGGGGAAAAAATCACAAAGAGATTGGGGAGGAGATGAAGTAGCAGGGCTCAGCAATTCTTTCAATTCCAGTGCACACCCAATAGTGTGTTGGAAGAATGCACACTGTTCGGGATTTGTGGGAGAATTGTCCCGCGACAAAGGAGGCAGAGTCACGCTTGTTATAGTCCAATAAGCCGTGCCAGTCAAACAAGAACCCACACTAGCGACAAAAGACCAGCAAGAGATTCTCACACAAAAGAAAACAAGGAAGCCCATCTTTCAGTTGTGCATCAGGCTCTGGGTTTTATGCTTCACATAAATACAAACGGAGAGGAAAAAATAAACAGCCCAAAAGACTTCTGTTAACTAGAAATCCTATTTCTATCCAAGGATTTAAAACAGTGAACAGGAGCTGTAGCTGAAGGCTGGGGTGGGTCCTCGTCTCTTAAATGAAGGGTAATAATGGTGATAAACAGGCATTAACTATGAAACCAAAAGGGAACAGTGGCTTCAGATTCCGTTTCAATCCATTTAAGACATGTTCAAATGGGGTAGGAGGCCTCAGAGAGTGTAACCTACTATAACCAGTATCTCCCAGCTTCTGAGGGGTGACCTTGGAGAAACGAACTCCAGCTTAGACAGTAAATATGGGTCCTTGAACGTGGGTCTTCAAGAAGACTCCAACACGGAGCTGTCCAACAGAAACCGAATGGCAGCTACATATGTAATTCTAAATTTTCTAGTAGCTACATTAAAAGAGTAAAACGAAACAGGTGAATGTGGTTTTAATAATGTCTATTCAACCTGGGGCGCCTGGATGGCTTGGTCTGGTGTAGCGTGCAACTCTTGATCTCAGGGTTGTGAGTTCAAGCCCCATGATGGGTGTAGAGAATACTTAAAAAAAAAAAAAAACTTTATTCTTTATTTTTATTCATTTTTTTTGTAGCCTGCTTTTCTTTTTCTTTTCAAATTTTTATTTAAATTCTAGTTAGTTAACATATAATGTAACATGGGTTTCAGGAGTAAAACAAAAAAAAATCTTAAAGAAAATAATGTTTATTACCCAATCTGACATATAGTCATTTCAACATGTGATCAATATAAAAATTATTGAGATAATTTACAGTCTTTTGGGGGGAGAGGGCTCCTAAGTCTTCAAAATTCCGTGTGTATTTCACACTTATAGCACATCTCAATTTGGACTTGCCACATTTCAAGCGCTCAGTAGCCACATGTGGCAGGTGGCTATAGCATTGGAAAGTATAGATCCAAGGCATCTACGTGCATTAGAAAAGGGAATGGTTTTCTCAGGTGTTACAACTATTCATTGTATTGCTGTATTTGCAGCCACAGCCTTAGAGATAATCCCAGATGTGGCTTTAAAATCACCACTGTCCACATGCCCTTACCAAGCTTCCAGCACTGATGAGTCACAGCCTGTCTGCCCTGGAGGGGCACAATGGACAGTTATTTTATTCAGCAGAGATCTGCAAAATCATAGCAACTCCTAAATAAAATCTAGCCTCCCCCTACTTTAACAATTAAAACAATCATAGTATAATTAGGCCCATTTCAAAGTTTTCTTAAGTAATTTGACATGCCAGGTTTTTATTGGCTGAAAAGTCTGTCGTGAAACACAAACACACCTGTCAGCAATTTAAAAAAGGACGAACTGGAGAGCTGTTCAGGAAATAATATCTGTGCTAATTAAAACCACTAGTTAAAAGCTTCCTGTTTATTCCTCTAGTTGCCCTCAGGAGTGACCTTTCCCTCTCCTCCTCTAGGGTCATTTTTTCATTCGTGGCTAATGTGCTTTCGCTGTGTATGAAGACTTCAAATGAACCTGGGTAACAGCCATTTATTTCCCTGCTCTTTCAGGTGGAGGTTAGGGCCTGGCAGGGTGTGAGGTGTGATCCAATTCTCAGGCAAAAGCTAGTTTCCAAAGACTGAGGAGGCTGTCCTGTCCAAGCCGCAAATCTGAGCAGGGTGCAGAAGCATCATCCCAAGAGCGGAGTTGTTCCTCTGAACACGCTGGGTAAAGCCAGGCTCCCCTTGTGTGAAGGCAATAGTCTCTTGCACTCCCCTCTTTTCCTCAGCTCCCTTTTTCTCTGTTCCGTGTACGTGTTTTCAAAATCTGCAGCACCCAAATCCTTCCTTTCTGCTACTCCTTCATAGCTGCTCCTGAGTCTTTAATTAAAGCAAAGCATTAGCTACTCACCCACTGGATTTCTTCAGGACCTTCGACCTTTGGCAGCATCAGGCTAGAAGGAAGGACCCGGGATTGCAGGAGGATCTCCAGGTCTTCTTCGGCCAGACCGCTGGACACCGAGTTGACCCTCACACACTTTTCAGTTGGGCCCAGATCAAAGTCTTCAAGAGTTTTTACTATTCTCGATCGAGCTTCATTCTGTAAGTGTCGATAAAATGTATCTCTTAAGTTTATTTATCACTGAGAGGAAACACAGTCCTACTGACCGTAAGTCTACTATATGGATTCAGAGTCTGAGCACCATGATTGTATCTACACATTTCCTGTCTAGCACATAAATGGTATTGGAAGCAAGTTGTCCGATCTGACAGACAAGTGATTGATTTCCAGACTTCATTCAAGATGACTATAACAGAGATGACAGCCACTGTAATGCATACTGGTACACTTCTTTTTTCTTTTTTAAAGATTTATTTATTTTTGAGAGAGTGCAAGCGGGAAAGGGGCAGAGAGGGGTGTGGGGACAAAAGATCCAAAGCAGGCTCTGCACTGACAGCAGCAAGCTTGACACGGCTTCAACCCCATGAGCTGTGAGATCATGACCTGAGCTGAAGTTGGACGCTTAACTGACTAGCCACCCAAGCACTCTTGGTGCACTTCTAAATAATACTGTCCTCTTTCTCATTAGCATTTCTTCCCAACTTGAAAGGTGAAATAATTAATACATAACATTTATTGAGCATTTACTAAGCTCTAGGCATGGTTCAGTTTTCTACCTGCATTTTCTCGTTTAATAAATATAAGGAACTACATAACATTTGGATAATTGTAGTCTCATCTGTTGGCATAGTCACATTAGGGAAAAAATAAGGATTTGTTTTCCTCTTTCCATATGCATCATGTTTTTAACTCAAAATTTTTTTTGCAACTGAGTTGAATTTTGACATTCAATTAAGAAGGCACTTATAGGAAAATGACATTCCACAGTACAAAAAAGCTCCAACTTATTCAGATGTAAGGCAATAATATCACCAAGAAATCCCCTCATGAAGTGGAAGACAAATACATTTTTTTCTGAGTTGACAGTCTATACTCCATAGTTAGGAAAAGCTGAAAGGTTGAAGCCTGTTTCAGTGTATGAATTGTCCTTAGAAAAACTGTATGAAACCAAACATGTTATTTATTGCCTCTCAGTTCGGGTGTTGAAGGTGGGGAAGGGGGTGGGGAGAGAAAGGAGCACATTGAGGGCTGGGGGTTGGAGTTAAGAGAAAGAAAGCACTTGGGGTCATTACTTCCTGCCAATTTCAGTTTCAAAAACAAATTCCTCCAACTTGCCAACAGCCCTCAACAAATTCTCATTGTCAGAATGAACACTTATCAAAAGTAGTTTCATTTGGGAAGGGTTTTTATGATACTAATAAAACTTTAAAGCTTCTCACTGCTGATGAATGTTGTTAAAAAAAAAAAGTCTTAACAATATACAGCCATTTGAACAGCAATACTTATCTGGGAAAATAGCAAACCAAAGTGGAGACAAAAAAAAAAAAAAGAATTATTAGAGCCAATATTGGGTCTAAGTCTAATCAACAAGACAAGCCAGGACAGTAGATTTAAAGCAGACGGATGTAGGTCTACGACCGAGTAAGAGGAGGGAAGGCTTCCAAATGTGGTCTGAGTTAAACAGTGTGAGGAAACAGTGGCTTAGAGTTGTCAGGTCAGTTGGAAACAGAGTACGGAGACCAGTTTAGGACAGCTCTGTGGAGCCCTGATTTACAGAGCCCTGACTGCTGATAATTAGGCCAAGCTTAGACAAAAGCAAGAGAGCTCACACTAGCTAAAGTGAGGGATGATGGAGCCAACAGTGGCCTGGTTCCACGTCATGCCTTTGGCTGTTCCACAGCTATAAAACTCATCCACTTGCCCCCCCATGCCTTGTTCCATTCATTAAATAGGAAGTCCTGTTCATTAAACAGGAAAATGCTGCAGGTGAAGAGCGGAAGTGAGCTCAGCATCATGGTTCTAAGGACACCTTGAGCTGTCGGGAGAAATGCCTTCAGCTCTTTGGCAGTGTGTGTGTGTTTAGATCCATGGCCTCAGAGAACCTAAAATGCGTTATGCTCCATGTAGCCTGAACAGCTACAAACTCAGGATTGCTGCAGCTTGTAAATATTTCAATTTCCAGGGTTTCTTTCAATAGCAGGTTGGGCTTCTAAAGGGCCTACTGGGACCGAGTGAATGGAAAATGGAAGGGAACTAACTAGATCATTTAGCCTGAAATGCATTTAAAAATGTGAGTTACTTGAATCATCATCCACACTCTCTACTTTAATCTGCATGTGTGCTCAAGGTGACGGAAGCCTGGCAACATCAACTTCCTAAACTGTTCATGTAGGTGTCAAATAAAATCTGACCTCTAAGCTGTTTTGTTGTTTCATTTGGATTAGAAGGAGACTGTTTGTTCAAAGCTCGTGTGCTAAACCTGTTCGTGATTTTTATCTAAAGTCAGATTGCCATGGTTTCAGCACATTCTGGTTTACTTAGTAAAATTCAACCCTTGTGAAATTGGCTGCAAATGAAATACCTAATTCCAATTTTAGGCATAATCTGATTAGTACTTTTCACATTATAATAATGAATAGTGAATAGTCAGCATTTTATTAGATTTTTTTTTTTTTTTTTTGGCTCAGAATTAAGACAAGTGCTTTCCACTTCATCATTCTGTACCTTTCCAGAAAAAGATGATGGCTTTGGAGGTATATTGCCACACAACATCCTTATTAACAGGCTGTTGCTTGTTGTAATTTACATAAACTGAGTGTGCATCCCTCTGCTATGTATCCCAAAATATCCAACAACCTCACTGAATTTATACCAACCAACAAGTATGTTGATTTTTTTTTTCTTTTTGGTGCTTTAATGGTGAAATATGTTACTGTGCTAGCAAACACACCCATGCCATCTGCTGGGTGAGAGGAAGGCAGTTTCTAAGAACAATTAAGTTTAGTTCTGGGTGCTCAGCTAGAGAGAGCCACAGTCCACCCAGTTGTGAAAAGAAAGAAATTTTGTTCATTCTGTTCTCTCCCTCCTTCTCTCTCTCCCCTTGATACCAATCTCTCTCTGTTACAGCTCTCTCCTTTGCATCACCTCGCTCCCTTCACACTTTGGTTCTCTTTTTCTTTGCCTGCTATTTGGCCCTGACCATCCTTCCAATTTCCATCTCATTCGGGGGATTAGTAAGATACGGCCTGGCAGACACCACCTTCTCAGAAGGTGATTTGCTGACATGATTGGGAGGTAATGTTCCCTGGCAAAAAGAAGGAAGAGGAAATTAAAGCAAAAAGAGGCCACTCAAAAAAGACCTTTTTTTTTTTTTTTTTGCGGGGAAGGGTGTCTTACATTCTGGTAGCAAAATGGGTTGTTCAAAATGAGGTTGAGAAGGAACTGCATTCTAAATGTGTTAACACTACAGAATGGCCTTGGTATGATTTTTCTTAATGTAGGATGAACTTGTTCCTCTAAAATCTGAAAACCTGGAGGGAAAAAAAACAGAATAAGGAATGGAATTAAAGCCTTTATCAACAGTTACGTCAGATCTTTGCAGAGACTAATTACCATAGTGTGTTCTGTAGTATGTGATTCCAGAGGTGGGCTCCACAGAGGTCACAAAGAAAGTAGGCACAGATCAGAATTTTCATCGGCCCCTGTTCTAAATAAAAAGTGGTGTCACCAAACTTCCCACATTCAATCGATATTTCGTGCCATGGGCTGCTCAGTGCAGTGGACCAGTGGCTAATAAACTTGTCCTTATACATAAGCCACCGTATTATGTGACTCTGTCTGGGCCAGGAACCAAGGCGTGCTATGATTTCAGAGACTCGGTTCTTATCACCTGGGGAAGAGACATGCTCCAGTGACGTAAGAAAGCGGATAAATCAACCACCGCCAAGACCTGCAGACTCCAAAATTAAAGGAGAAAATATGCGTGCAGTTGGTTCAATTGGCACCCATTAAAGCTAATAACTAATCATCCTCGCAAGTTTCTAGCTCAGAATGATCAAATCTGCAAAGAAAACAACATCCGTCCACTTTTACACTCCAGTGGAAGAGGTGGTCCCTCGCGGCAGGGCGGCACAGTCTCGCCATCTGGAGAATAAATCGAGTGTGAAGTACAGTATAGTTTGGGACCAAGCTCCGTGGCGGCAGCTCAGCAGTCAGTTCATTAGTTCCAAACTTCCAGGGATTAGAGCGGCATCAATTCTACTGTCGGATAGGAAGAGACAGACAGGATACGAGATTCAAGGAGGATTGTGACAACCAGGAGGAGCCCCTTGGGTTTATTTATAAAACTACAAAGTATAAACATACCCAAATAAGTGCCTTAAATAATGGCATTATCACAGTTTCATAACATCTGAATTAACACCTTTCCCTTTTCCATCCCCCACTCAAACCTTGTATGTTAATGTATAGTTGTTTTCAGAGGAAATCACAAAGATGACCCTTGATGCAACAGGAGCCGTGAGAAAGCTGTGCTGCCGAACCCAGATTTGGTAATGAAGAAATACGAAGAAACAGAAATAAAGAAATAGAAATACTTTCTAGATTTCAGGGAGACATATAACCTTTGTGATTTTGAAAAATGTGCAATTAATATTTCATTATTTAATTGTACAAAAGGCACACTGCCATGCCACATATTCAAAAACACTAGTGAATTCTATCTTTTCTGAATCTGTCCATATGATTTCCGTTTTATCTAATTTGTAAAATGATGCCACAGGCATGGAGTGAAATAAACTTTGGGCCTTGGTATCACTAGGTACATGAAAAATGTTTTGAAAATTTTGAGGTTTGGTTTAAAATACAAATTCAGAGTGAACTTTCCATTTAAGGATCTCCTTTTTCATATAACTTCTATTATATATTTATATATACATATTTTTAATGTTTATTTATTTTTTTAGAGAGAGAGACAGACACCATGTGAGCAAGGGAGGGGCAGAGAGAGAGGAAGACACAGAATCTGAAGCAGGCTCCAGGCTCTGAGCTGTCAGCACAGAGCCCGATATGGGGCTTGAACCCACAAACCGTGAGACCATGACCTGAGTTGAAGTCAGAAGCTTAACCAACTGAGCCACCCAGGTGCCCCTATACATTTATACTTTTAAAAAGGAAGTGCTACTGACTAAAACAGGTCATTAGTAAACTATGTTATTGTATTTTTCTTATAAATGCATAAAAATTTATTATGATCACAGAGCCTGTTGTAGTGACTGCATTGGACAAAAGGCAAAGAAATTCTCATTAATTAGTACAACCTGGGTAGCATTTCTTTAGGAAGGTGATACTGTTTTCTATCCCATTGTTTTTTCCACATGAAAAAGAAATCTTGGTTTGCTTATTTTTGAAAAAAAGAAAATCTACAACAATATTGAATATACCACGAAATAACTGGTTTAAAATTTCATTCACTGACAACACCAAAGGCAGGGTAACAAAAGAAAAAAGGAAATTTGACTTCATGAAAATTAAAAAATATTTGTACATCAAGAGACACTTGATATAAACAGAGAAAAGGCAATGCACAGAAGGGGAGAAAATATTTGCAAATCATATAACTGATAAAGGATCAATATCTAGAATATATACAGATCTCCTAAAACTCAACAACAACAAAAATCAACACAATTCAAAAAGCGGTCAAAGGAGTTGAATAGACATTTTTCCAAAGAAGATATACAAATGGCCAATAAGCTCACGAAAAAAATGCTCAACACCATGGATAATTAGAGAAATGCAAATCAAAACTACAATGAAATACCACTTCATACCCATTAGGATGGCTACTAGAAAAAAAAAAAAAACAGAAAAAAACAAGTGTTGGTGAGGATGTGGATAAATTGGAACCCTAGTGTGCTTTCAGTGGGAATGTAAATGGTACAGCCTCTATAGAAAACAGTATGGCCGTTCCTCAAAAAATTAAAAATAGAATTACCATATGATCCAACAATTCCACTTCTGGGTATATATCCCAAAGCACTGAAGGCAGGGTCTTAAAGAGATTATTTGTACACCTATGTGTACAGCAGCATTCTTAATTGCTAAAATGTGGAAGCAAGCTAAATGTCCATTGACAAGAGAATGGATAAGCAAAATGTGGTGTGCATATATACACACAATGGAATATTATTCAACTTTAAAAACAGGGGAAATTCTGACATATGCTACAATATGGATGAACCTTGAGGACATTAGGGTAAGTGAAATAAGCCAGTCACAGAAAGACAACTACTATGTGATTCCACTTAAATGAGGTACTTAGAGTAGTCAGAAAATAGAACAGTGGTTGCCAGGTGCTGGGGGGAGGAGGGAATGGGAGTTAGTTTTAATGAGTACAGGGTTTCAGTTTTACAAGATGAAAAGAGTTATAGGGATGGATGGTGGTAATGGTTGCACAACAATGTGAATGCATCAGTAACAACTGAATAGTACACTTAAAAATGGTTAAGATGGTAAATTTTGTTATGTATACTACTACCACAATAAAAAAAAGTGAAAAATTTTTCACTCATTGACTTATCCCACAGATTATTACAATTGTAGGCACTCTGTTTATTCTGAAAATATAGATTTTGGTAGAGCAAAGTCTCTGATGTGTTAATTATGAAAGATGCATTAAAACACAAGTTTAGGAGGGGCGCCTGACTGGCTTAGTTGGTAGAATATGAAGTTCTTCATTTCAGGGTCATGAGTTTGAGACCCACGTTATTTTGAAGGTCTCTGAACAATTAAAAATGTTTTTTAAAATATTAAAACAATGGCTTTAAGTCATACAGGCCTACACGTTTGTCAAAATTCAAAGAACGAACTAAGTTTATTTACTTTAAGAGAGAATGCATGCGTGCATGAGGGAGAGGGGCAGAGAGAGAGGGAGAGACAGAGAATCCCAAGCAGGCTTGTGTTGCCAGCATGGAGCCCGATGAAGGGCTCAAACTCATGAACCACGAGATCATGACCTGGGCTGAAACCAAGAGTTGGACACTTAACTGACTGAACCCCCAGGTGCCCCTCATCTAATTTATTGAATATTGTACTGAAAGTGAAAAACAGTGGTTGTGTGGGAGAGAGTGCCAAATCCTAACCACTAGACCACCAGGGAACACCTAACAGTGGTTGTATGGTACAAATGGTGGTCAGTGTATTTATTGGTTGTTTACCTGGGCTCATGTAGCTGATGGAGCTGAGGCACCCTGCTTCTGCCCAGTATTATGAAAGAGGATCTTTTTTCTTTCTTAATGTTTATCTTTGAGAGAGAGAGAGAGCATGAGCTGGGGAGAGGTAGAGAGAGAGGGAGACAGAGGAGCTGAAGCAGGCTCCTGGCTGACAGCAGACAGCCCGATGCAGGGTTTAAACTCACCAACCGTGAGATCATGACCTGAGCCAAAGTTGGAGGGACAATTAACTGACTGAGCCACTCAGGCACTCCCATGACAGAGGATCTTACTGCCTATTGCTGGCACAGGGAAGATCCAAATTCAAAATTTAAAGTGCAGTTGCTACTGAAGGTATATTACTTTTGCACCATTGTAAAGTAGAAAAATCCTAAATCGAACCATCATAAGTTGGAGACCATCTGTATTAGACTATTTCCACAATAAAATGTTAAAAACTAGTTAATGACTTATACTATATGATTTCACTCGTATGTAGAAGTTAAGAAACAAATTAACAAAAAGAGAGACAAAAAGCAGACTTTTTTAAACTACTTTATTTTTTATTATTTTATTATTTTTAAAATTTTACATCCAAGTTAGTTAACATATAGTGCAACAATGATTTCAGTAGATTCCTTAATGCCCCTTACCCATTTAGACCATCCCCTCTCCCACAACCCCTCCAGTACCCTCTGTTTGTTCTCCATATTTAAGGGTCTCTTATGTTTTGTCCTTCTGTCTTTATATTATTTTTGCTTCCCTTCCCTTGTGTTAATCTGTTCTGTGTCCTACAGTCCTCATGAGTGAAGTCACATGATATTTGTCTTTCTCTGACAGACTAATGTCACTTAGCATAATACCCCCTAGTTCCATCCACATAGTTGCAAATGGCCAGATTTTATTTTTATTTTTTTGATTGCCAAGTAGTACTCCATTGTGTATATATACCACATCTTCTTTACCCATTCATCCACCGATGGACATTTGGGCTCTTTCCATACTTTGGCTATTGTCGGTAGTGCTGCTATAAACATTGGGGTGCATGTGCCCCTTCCAAACAGCATACCTGTATCCCTTGGATAAATACCTAGTAGTGCAATTGCTGGGTCGTAGGGTAGTTCTATTTTTAATTTTTTGAGGAACCTCCATACTGTTTTCCAGAGTGGCTGCACCAGTTTGCATTCCTACCAGCAGTGCAAAAGAGATCCTCTTTCTCCGCATCCTCGTAAACATCTGTTGTTGTCTAATGTTAGCCATTCTGACAGGTGTGAGGTGGTATCTCAGTGTGGTTTTGATTTCTATTTCCCTGACGATGAGTGATGTTGAGCATTTTGTCATGTGTCGGTTGGAAAAAGCAGACTCTTAAATACAGAGAACAAACTGGTGGTTGCCTGAAGGGAGGTGGATGGTGAAGCCAGATAAAGGGGATCAAGAAAGAGTCCATTTTGATAAGCACTGAGTAATGTAATGTATAGAATTGAATCACTGGGGTGCCTGGGTTGCTTACTTGGTTGAGCGTCCAACTTCAGCTCAGGTCATGATCTCATGGTTTGTGAGTCTGAGCCCTGAGTCAGGCTCTGTGCTGACAGTGTGGAGCCTGCTTGAGATTGTCTTTCCCTATCTCTCTGTCCCTCCCCTGCTTGCTGTCTCTCAAAATAAATACAAATAAACTAAAAAAAAAATTTTTTTATCATCCCAAAAAGAAACTCCATACTCTTCAGCAGTTACTCCCAGATTCCCCCAACCTTCCCAGCTCTAGGCAACCATGAATCTACCTTGTTTCTCTGTAGATTTGCTTATTCTGGGCATTTTATGTGAATGGAATCATGCAATATGTGATCTTTTGAGACTAGTTTCCTTGCCTAGTACAATGTTTCAAGGTTCATCATATTGTAGCATGTATCAGTACTTCCTTATTGCCAAATAATATTCCATTGTATGGATATACCACTTAGAATGTATCTATTATCAGTTAATGAACATTTGGTTTTGGCTTTTGGCTATTAGGAGAAATGCTGCTATGAACATTCATGTAAAAGTTTTTGTGTGGTTATCTGTTTTCATTTCTCTTGGGTACATGCCTAGGAGATAGGAGAACTACTGGATTATAAGGCAACTCTATGTATGTCTAATCTTCTGAGGAACTAGTAACTATTTCCAAAGTGGCTGTGTCAATTTACATTCCAATCAGAAGTATATGAAGGTTCCAATTGCTCTATATCCTTACCAACACTTGTTATGGTCTTTTAAAAAATTAATTAATTAAAGATGTTTATTTCTTTTTGAGAAAGAGAGTCAGTGAGCGGGGGAGGGACAGAGAGGTCCCACCCAAAGTGGGCTCTGTGCTGACAGCAGAAAGCCTGATGTAGGGCTTGAACCTACAAACCATGAGATCATGACCTGAGTTGAAGTCAGATGCTTAACTAAGCCACCCAGGCACCCCTATGATCTTTCCAAAAAAATGTTTATTTATTTATTTTGAGAGAGAGAGCATGAGTGGGAGAGGCGCAGAGAGAAAGGAAGGAAGAGAGAGAATCCCAAGCATGCTGTCAGAACAGAGCCTGATGTGGGGCTCAAACTCAAACCGTGAGATCATGACCTGAGCAGAAATCAGGAGTCGGATGCCCAATGGACTAAGCCACCCAGGCACCCCTGGTGTGTGGCTCTGAGGTACACTTTGCACACAACTTTAAAAAAAGATTTTTTTTTACATTTATTTATTTTCGAGAGACAGAACACTAGCAGGGGAGGGGCAGAGAGAGAGGGAGACCCAGAATCCGAGGCAGGCTCCAGGCTCTGAGCCGTCAGCACAGAGCCCAACACAGGGCTCAAACTCAGAAACTGTGAGATCATGACCTGAGCCAAAGTCGGATGCCCAACTGACTGAGCCCCCCAGGCGACCCTGCACACAACTTTTAAAAAAGACAATTTACCTACTAAAGGCATGTGTTGCCTTTCTCCTTGTGAATAACAACTGCCATGCTCAGATTTGTCTGTGGAGCTGTGGAGTCTTCCCACTCTTACTATTTTCGTTGTTCTCACTCATCACTTGGTCTCACAGCCTCAGAGGGGCAGTGTCATAATTTCTGTTTTCTAGCAGGGCAGCAGAGGCACCAGGAGCCATGAGACTGGCTCTAGGCAGGACAATCTGTGAGTGGAGGAACAGGGTGCTTCGACATGCTTTCTCCTAAGGGGGCCACTACCCATGTCTACGTGATGCAAAGGATCCAGAGGAAATCTGAACGACATCATCACTCGTTAGGTGTTTTATGTACTTAAGGCCAAACATCTAGATACTTGAAAACATTTAGATAACTGATAGGATTTGTCCTCTTCTTTAAGATCGTTTGTGATTCTGAAAAGAAAATTTCCTGAATACTATCCCCAGATTCTATCTGATGTCTCTGGTCTGGTACATTTAAAACTTTTTAACCAGTAGGAGAGGGATCAATCAAATGCTATCTACTGTGCTGGGTGCTGGGAACAGGTGTGGAGGGATAGGGAAAGGTATATAAATAACTTTATATTGATATATAAATCAACAGAGGAATGTGTCATCTAGTTGTGGCAATGAAAGACCCACAGAATGAGAAGTAAAACAGTTAAAGTCAGTGGAACAGACAACAGGACTTAGAAAGGATTAGAGGCAGGAGGGGGAGCTTCAGGCTCAGACAGGGGGCAGGGAAGTTGGGGATCTCATTAGGTGCTGAGGAGAGGGCAGCACCCAGCAGAGAGCCAGGAAAGGGCAGAAGGCAGAGGCAGGAACAGTGAGCGAATACAGAGGCAGATGGTCAGTACGTATGAGGTTAGGTAGGGAAGGGGCTGGCACCAGGAGATGGACAGAAAGACCAGAGATTCCCAGGTGGGCAGGGGTGAGCCCCAATTTAGGAATACAAGGGCTAAGTCCTTGTATTTGGTCCCCCTTTGAGGGAGGCAAGGGTGTTGGGGGTGGTGGAACAAGACTTGGAGTTCAGTTGAGAAAACACTCTCCATAGCGGAAGCTGCTAGTGCTTAGGCCTGGACTGGGGGAAGGTCCACCCCCGCCGCCCCTTGAGTGTTCCGTGGAGAAGCTCCCTGCCCGAGCCTGCTCTGCCCACGGGCTATGTCTCCATCTCCTGAGCGTGAAGCACATGCTTTTATCTCCAGAGGGCCTCTAGTCCTGAAGCTACTCAATTTTGTCTTTGGGGTGGGTGTGTTTACACAGGCCTCTGATCTGAAGAGTGCAGTGCAGGTGCAGTACAGTGCATTTTCTTGTCTGAAAAGGAAATGTAAAGTACACAAGGAGTGGGAATGAGGCCTGCCTCCCTCCCTTTTGCCTTCTAATTGGTCTCCCTCTGCCCTGTGGATGGCGAAGGTGGCTCCCTTCCCACCTGGTGTAAAACACAGCCCCAAGCAAAGCTGCCCTCTCCCTCTCAACTCGCTGGATTTGTGTTTCCCCACTTCTCTGGGTTAGAGAAGGTAATTAACTGTTTGGGTTTAAAAGCCCTCCTGCTGGGTTGCAGTCTGCGTGGGAGAATGAAAGCAAACAAGCGAAAAGGAACCAAGTCATCAAAGGACTCTGCACCTACCTTTCTGCATTATAAGGACGAAAACACTGCCATTTGCCACAGGTGCCATGGACCGACCACCCACCCACCTGGGGCAGGGTCTGCGGGCCTTTCATTCTTTTTTAAGGGTAAGTCGAGAGTGATTGGTTCATGATGTAAGGAGGCGGCCCTGCCAGGGTTTCAGATACATCAGGTAACAGCCATGTCACCTGTCCAGGCCGGAGCAGTTTTACTGTGATGCTCACAACTGTTTTGGCTGATGACTTCCTTCAGGTTACAAGCCCACCTGAGATACACTTCTAGTATAACTAATCCAAACTGTCCTCTAAGTATTAAGAATGAATTTTCTTAAAAAGTGAAAGCTTCACTTCTATGTGGGAAAACATCTGTTTTCCTGCCCGTCACCAATTTTGGA
Source organism: Panthera uncia (assembly GCF_023721935.1). NCBI lineage: Eukaryota > Metazoa > Chordata > Mammalia > Carnivora > Felidae > Panthera > Panthera uncia. Next base: position 68,271,569 of record NW_026057576.1, on the reverse strand, counting down.
GGTGAATGGAGCCCACTTGTCTGCGAGGCTGCACTAAGGTAGGTTGTACAGGAGCTCCGCCATGCCGATGGTGCTGCTGGGAAATTCCTGTCTGTGTGCCAACTGCTTCAGCAACACTTCTCTAAGGTGCTGACACAAAGAATCTTGTCTCCATAAGTAGGAGGTTATAAAAGCTTACAGATAGAGTATAAATGTCTAATGATAAGGCACAAACAGCCTTGCAATTCAACAAACCAAACTAACGGGAATTTCAGCAGGTGCAAGGCCTTGGCTTCACATTTTGGGGGAAGAAGCTTTACTCTGTGGCAGAGCAAATAGGATTCTTTAGCTTCCGTAGTGTTAATTAGTCTTCCTGGCAGCCATGAATGAAGAAATCAGGTAACTAGATAAGCTCTGTGATGGCAGAAATCAAACACAAGGAAATATTTCTTGCCGCATGCTAAACCGGACCATTATTCTCACAAACTCCTTTCAATGTCGGTGCGGCTTTAAAATGAAAAGGAATTTTAAAATCCCCTGCCTAGTATTATCAGCTTGTTCCATCTTTGTGGATTTTGATTTCTGTTCTTCAAATACATAGTCACACTTCATTTTATAGTAACTAATCATTTCATTTTCATGGTTCATTGTTGTTGTCTTGCTTCCTAATTGTTTCCCAAAGAAAGTGATAGTTAAAAAGGCTTTGTTTCTTTTAGGTGGCAAATTTACAGGTATTTTATTTTAATATTATTATTTTTAAGATTTATTTATTTAAATTTTATTTATTTTGAGAGACAGGGAGAGAATGAACGAGCGGGGGAGGGGCAGGGAGAGAGGGAGACAGAGGATCCGAAGCAGACTCCATGCTGTCAGCGCAGAGCCCAACATGAGGCCTGAACCCAAGAACCACGAGATGGTGACCTGAGCCAAAATCAAGAGTCAAGACACTTAACTGACTGAGCCACCCAGCCACCCCTTAGATTTATTTTTAAGTAATCTCTACACCCAATGTAGGGCTCGAACTCACAACCCCGAGTTCAAGAGTGATATGCTTCACCAACCGAGCCAGCCACATGCCCCCAAATTTTTAGGTATTTTAGGGAGTAGAACTTCTCCATTCTACTCTTCATCATCTTATTTTTGTTCTAAAATCAACAAGGAAAAGAGAAGAAGAATCTAATGTGGAAAATTGAAGAATGGAGGATGATAATGGCCATTAGAACATTTTATTTTTAAACAGGCACATTCTGCCCTTTGAGAACATGGTTTGGTTACAGCAAAGGGCCCTTCTCAAGGACTGAGCCACACGGGAGGAGGTTTCTCTTTGCGGTCTATGGGGGCATGCCATAATTCCTCTGAAAATGGGTCCCAAGGAGAAAGTGGCAGAGCCCAGGGTCCTCTTACCTAGCGTACCAACACCAGCTCTCCTATGATTCAATGTCTTCCTTGAGAAAATACTACTAAAACAATGCAGTGGCCCACACCACACTTCATTTTCATTGTGTTGTCCACCTTGCTTCTTGCCAGCTCTTCACGTGGAGTTTCTCAGCAGCTTCATTCCTTCACCGGTGCCAGGCAGGCTCAGTGTGGAGCCACTTGGGTTTTCTTCCCTCTTTTATCGCCCAGTAAATTTTCATAAAGTATTTAACGTGAGAACAAGCAGGTTAATTTACCATGCCGGCGAGCCAGGCTCTCAGAAGGCTCCTTGCAACACTGCCATGTTTTGGCGTCAGAGTCAGAGGCCTCGGTCCCAGCGGCGAGGAAGCTTGCCAGAGCCTTCTCTGTGCAGACACCAGGTGTGATTTAGCATAACAGATTGTGTGGACGTTCCGCAGCTTCTATACTCCATGCGTCAGGATCAAATTGTATCCTTCGTGCTAGATGAAGATGAAAGTCTCAGGGGCTAAAAGCTCTGCCAGGAAAAGCTTCTGGACGTACATACAGGAACTGGGAACATCATCCCACCTTGCAACACATGCCTGGTTTCAGGAACATCAAAGTCCTTCTTAACAATGTTAGTACCTTGTTGAAATGCCCTGTTATATCACAATACTGTTTTTCCCACACGATAGGGGGGCAATGAGAACCATTTTTTTAAATATAAAAATATGCAAAAAATAGAATAAGGAAATTTAAAAACTTATTGAATCCAGCCTTCAATATATACTTAGTCAGTTGCCCAAATCATGCATGAAGTGTTCGTTGACAGTGACTTTGAACACCAATGCTCCAGAGGTTAGCCCTTGGGATGCTGCTTAGGGAAGACTTTGAGCTTTGATGCTAGACAGTGCAGATCTCAGAGATAGGAACTGCATGCTCCCTGCAGATGGCAAGCTTAGTGAGCCTTGAGAAAAGGACAGGCCTGAAGCGGAGGTCAGCCCACGGGGAGAGTGGCTGAAGGCACGTGGAAAGCAATTTTAGGACAAGCTTAGCAAAAACAACTGCCAAAATTATCAGACTTCTTGTCCAGACCACTGCCACGTGTCACTGCCACGTGCAATTTAATGCTTAGAGTGATGTGCCGTTGGTAAGTGGAGAGGACCAGTGGCATCCTAGTGCTGACTAATATGGCTTTGGAAGGAAGTATGTACATTCACACATTCAGAATCACTGGATAGCAAGGATGTAAACTTTTTTTCTTCAGATTTTAGCATAGTTGACACGTAATGCTACATTAGTTTCAGGTGTACCACATAGTGATTCAGCTTCTCTATACATTATCACCACAAGTGTGGCTGCCACCTGTCACCCATACACTATTACAATATCATTGACCGTATTTCTTGTGCTATGCCTTTTATTCCTGTGACTTATTCATTCCAGAACTGGAAGCCTGTATCTCCCACTCCCCTTTACCCATTTTGCCCATCCCCAACTCCTCTTCCCTCTGGCAACCATCAGTTTGTTCTATTTACAGGTCTGATTCTGCTTTTCATTTATTCATTTTTTTTCAGATTCCACATATGTGTGAAGTCATATGGTATTTATCTTTCTCAGTCGGATTTATTTATTTATTTATTTATTTATTTATTATTTTTTATTTCTTTTTGAGACAGAGAGAGACAGAGCATGAACGGGGGAGGGGCAGAGAGAGAGGGAGACACAGAACCGGAAGCAGGCTCCAGGCTCTGGGCCATCAGCCCAGAGCCCGACGCGGGGCTCGAACTCACGGACCGTGAGATCGTGACCTGAGCTGAAGTTGGACACTTAACCGACTGAGCCACCCAGGCGCCCCTCAGTCTGACTTTAACTTAGCACATAATACCATCTGGGGCCATCCATGTCACAAATGTCATGATCTCATCTTTTTTATGGCTGTGTAATATTCAATTGTGTATGTGTGTGTGTGTGTGTACACACACACACATATGCACACACTTATCTTCTTTATCTATTCATCTATCAATGGACACTTAGGTTGTTTCCATGTTTCTATATTGTAAATAATGCTGCAATAAACAGAAATGTATGTATCTTTTCAAATAAGTGTTTTTGTTTTCTTTGGGTAAATACCCAAATTTATTAGTGGAATTATTGGATTATATGGTATTTCTATTTTTAATTTTTTTGAGGACCCTCTTTACTGGTTTCCACAGTGGCTGTACCAATTTACATTCCTACCAACAGTGCACAAAAGTTTCTTTCTCCACATCTTTGCCAACACTTGTTATTTCTTGTCTTTTGGAATAGTGATGTAAATGTTACACAGTTCTTTTTTTAACTTTTCTTTTTTTTTTTATATACCCTATTGGTTTTTCCATTTATTTATCTACTTAAAAAAATAATCTCCATTCACAACGTGGGGCTCAAACTCATGACCCCAAAGTCAAGAGTCACATGCTCTTAACTGAGCCAGCCAGCTCCACCTGATGGAGTGCATTTTTTAACTTTTCAAAGGGCCTGCATCTCATTTGCTCTCACAGCAGTCCTGAGGGGTAGACAGGGCAGGTTTTATTATCCATGTTTGCCTGAAGAACATGGAGGTTACAAGAGTTAACTTTTTCAGAGACTGCACAGAGAGTCAGCAGTGGAGGTGATGCAGAACTCAAGTGTCACGGTCCCAATCCTGGGCCCTGTCTGTGGAATCCCTCCTTGCATCGCATAGGTCTGTGACTTACCTAGTAGCCTATAATAAACTATTTTGTTTTCTGCTCTAACTTAATAGAGTAGATTCTGTGGTTGGCTACCAGGAGCCCTGACCAGTACAGGGATCATAATACACATGCTTCCCCTGCTTTTTTCACCCAACAATAGGCAGAGTACATCTCTATGAAGGAGAAAATCTCCACAATCATTTGTTATGACTGCACAGTATTCTATTGCATAGATATACCATAATTTACCTAATCAATCCCCTAATGACTCAGAGTTTAAATTTCCCCAATGTTTTGCTATTACTGCTTTCATTTTTTCCAACACATATTTACTGAATACTGTTTATGTGCCAGGTACTATTTTAGGTAATGGAGATAACAGGTCCCTGCCTACATGGAACTTACATTCCAGTTAGGAAAGCAACTAATAAATGAGTAAACCAATAAACAATTGCAGGCTGTGGAAAGAGCTATCAAGAGAACAGAATTTAGTACCAGGATAGCATGCTAGGGGGCATTGGTACTTGAGTAGGGCAGCAAAACAGCTTCTTTGAGGAGGTGACATTTGCCCTGATATTGAAAAGATTACACACAAAGCTGTAACGAATATCCCAGAACATTCATTTCAGAGCACTTGTCTGAATATTCCCTTAGGATACATCCTAGAAGAGCAAACGCTAGGTCAAATTACACGCTCATTTAGGCTCCAAAGGACCGGCCATGAAATTCCAACTCTCAAGGTCTCCCTTTAAACCAGCTCTGGATCCAGCAAATCTATGTTCCAACTGTGCCAATAACTGGCTCTGTAAGGGACTGGGCAGTTCCTTAACCTCACTGTGCCTCGGTTTCCTCATCTGAAAAATGGGGATGATAATAATGTCCGACTCAGGGATTGGTGAGGATTCAAAATGGTGTAATATAAATGGTTAATAAATGTTAGATTTAAAAAAAAATACATGCTCATTTTAATGTGTATACAAAACCTACTTTTTAAAAAAGGACCTCAAATTTAAACTCCCATTTCCTGGTGCCCACTCACTTGGGGTTGGTTCTGAGCTCATACTAGCTTGACCTGTTTTCGATAACCCAGTGTCCTCATACCAGGACTATACCCAAATGGTAACAGGGAGTGTGTCTCGTGGTTCTTATGTTCCGCAATGCCAAACTGAAAAGAAAACACAGGGAGCTGGTCTCCTGGCATTAAGGAGAATCCCCGAAGGGGCCAAATTTACTCACAGATAGTGGGAGCCAGCCTGTCTACCTGTCCAATCTTAGAACTTTCATTTTGAATGAAATCAGGTATTAAATATCTAGAGTCTACTTGCCTATGGGTGCTGTGGTCTTCAGGGTACCAGACTCACCACTGCCTGATTAAAAAAAAATAAATATACAGCCACCTGCTAAATGTTTTTGTTCCAACTCAGAAACCCCAAACCCAGAATCGTGAATCCGTGCCTCAGCAGGAATGGAAGACCACAGGTTGTGGATGGCAAATGACTTACTGCAATCTGAAAAGGTCTATACTGCTGGTATAAAATGTGACCACATTCCGTTTCTTCCTTTACCCATCTGTTGCTGTTTTGGTCTAGGGAAGAGGATGATTTTAAAGATTTAAATTTGGACTGTGTATAAGCTGATTTTTCAAGCCACATTTAATGTATTTTGGCAACAAATGCTACTTTGGTGCTGTTTGCCTAAGAAGGCAGGATGGAGCAAGAGGTTTTGATCTTTTTTCGGGTTGTATGCATTTTTTGTTCCCATGCCAGAGCTTTGATTGGGAGGAGGGGAAAAGTATAGAGAGTACCATAGAGCAAGGAGAAACCTTGTAGCCATGAGGCACCCAGCCTTGATGGGAGGAACTGGAGTGGACCTTCAGCTCCGGAGGCATGCCAGGACTGAGGACATAAAAATAGGGAGTGCTTCACACATCTGTGTGTCATCCTTATACAGGGACTTGCTAGTCTTCTTTGTATCGTTCCAATTTTATTATATGTGCTGCTGAAACGAACACCAGGTTGTGTGCATTTTTGAATGGAAGTGGTTGTGATTAAGGCAGTGACATACAGATAGTGAGTTATTTTTTATTTTTTTTTTTTGATTTTAAAGAAAGGAGAGCAAGGGATAGGGAGGAAAATGAAAGAATGAAGACTGTGAGGAAAAAGAGCTCCAGAATGTCCCCTGGTTTCTCTGTCATCTTAGGCATATTAGTCTTGTCTCCATAACCAGGTAGAGGAGATAAACTCATTCAAGTCCAACCATGAGTTGAAGCCCTCAGAGTTCCTAGGGTAGGGTGGGCACGGAACAGCTGCCCTATCTGGGAAGATTACCTAGAGAGTCAGATGGGGAAATCTGCTTGCCCTGCCTAAGCTCTCTCTCTCTCCCCATCTATCTCTCTCTCTCTCACATGCACACACACCGACACACACACCAACGCTGTTTTTTTCCATGTCTGTTAGGTTCTTGCAGTAAGAAGCAGGTGCCACATTCTTAAGTATGACAGATTCTTTCTTCTATTTTGTAAACACGATCAGTAACTGAGGTCCTAGAGTAAGAATCACAGAGAATCAGTCTTAGAGTTGGGAGGGGTCTGTCTCCCTCTCTTTGTGCCCCTCCCTGGCTCACACTGTCTCTCTCTGTCTCTCAAAGATAAATAAAATGTTAAAAAAAAAAGAGTTGGGAGGGGTCTTCAAAGTTACCCCCAAGAAGCTCTGTCCAGGGCAGTATGTCCTTCTGTCCTCTTGGCAAGTGACTTCCCTGCTTTTGTGTAAGCATGGCCATGGGGCAGTCCTATAAATGTCTCAGGATGGTTACTGTATTTCCTAAGTGCTTGGTCTTCTAACACTCCTAGTTCTAATAGCTGTCTCTCTGAAAGCCTATGGATACAGATTCAACTTCCTCTCACTGCTGAATTGCCCTCCTCTGGACAGATTTGGCAAACAGACTTGGTCCCACTGCTCTTCATCTGGATGATATGCCCAGCCTGTGAGGGTATGACATCTGGCTGGCTGGCTGGCCAAACATTTAACTCCTAAGAAGGTTGGTAAAAAGTGTTGGTTTGCTAGGATGTTAGACTAAATTTATATTCACCCATTTGCTTAACAATATGGCTTACATTATAGTGTTCTTAAATCCAGCCATTGTGAATACCAATTTTTCAGTTTTTCAAAGGGGTTTGAAGAATGTTATATGTTTAGGGGCACGCGGGTGGCTCAGTTAAGTGGCCGACTTCAGCTCAGGGCATGATCTCACTGTTCTTGAGTTCGAGCCCCATGTCAGGCTCTATACTGACAGCTCAGAGCCTGGAGCCTGCTTTGGATTCTGTGTCTCCCTTGCTCTCTGCCCCTCCCCTCACTTGTGCACACACACATGCTCTCTCTAAAAAATAAACATTAAAAAAAAATGTTATATGTTTAGTAACTTATAATAATATGGGAAAAATTACCACATCTCATAAAGGTCAGTCTTTACTTTCTCCCAAAGCTAAATAACATTATATATATTCAGAATTATTCTTTTGGCAACTCATTTTTATCTGCCATGGAAAATATGCCACAGATGGAGGCATTCCTGAGATAAAAGTGGGAGGTGTATGGGGCCTCAGTTTCTAAACTGACAAGATGAGTTCTGAGTTTCTTTCTGGCTTTGACATTCAGCATTCTCTGCCTAACTCTCCTCTGGTCAATTGCCTCAAGAGAACCCCCTCTTTCAAATAATAGAAATACACACTTTATTACTTCCTTTTGGGTAGAAGTAAAAACATACTGCTCAGTTAACATCTCAGCTTAGTATGTATTTTATGGTAGAAAAATGAAAAATATCTAATATTTTGAGTATTCTGTAGCTTTAAATATGTAAGATTTCAATCTTTGTCATTTTGTACAGAACGATAAGTTTTTAAAAAGTTAGCTGAAATTTATTATGAGCCTTTACACATACTTCTAATATATAATTATGCATAATAAAAGAACAGATAATGCCTACCATCTATAAACTAGATTAAAGAAGCATTAATGGATATTAAAGCACTGGGATTTTGAGGACTTAAAACTAGATTTGCAAGATGAAACATTCTGGAGATTGGTTGTACAACCATATGTATATACTTAATACTACTGAGTTGTACACTTTAAATGGCTACAATGGTATATTTTATGTGATTTTTTTTTTTGCCACAACTAAAAGTATTTTAAAATGCATCCTTCTTGGGGTACCTGGCTAGCTCAGCTGGAAGAGCATGCAACTCTTGATCTCAGGATTATGAGTCTGAGCCCCACACTGGGTATAGACATGACTTAAGTAAAAAAAAAAAAATGCAATAAAATAGAATATGAAAAATTGCAACACAAGGTGACATATACATACAACAGGGCAGACATCACATGGTGGCTGTACAGATGTAGCAGAGACTGCTCCTGGTCCCAGCTTCCATTCTTGCCTCTTCCTTTGAGTTTTATGTCTTAAATCCTGAATGTCCCAGCCCCATTTACAGCTAGGATGTGAATGGAACAGAAGTGGTGCATGTAATGTTTAATCCCTTAAGGAAGCCATCTGCCCTCTACTTTCTCTTCTCCCATCTCATAGGCTGGAACTCAAACACAGTATGGAGTGAGTCTCAGCCTCATAGATTAAGGTGTCATAGCAACAAGGCAGAAGCAACTTGGTCTCTCAATGGCCTGGAGGAAGAGGGCTGCCCACCCACCAGGACCACTTGCCTGCCTCTGAACAGTTAGGTGAGAGAGAAATAAACTTCTTTTGGTTTGAGCCACTGCAGCTTTGGGTCTTTTTGTTACAGTAGCTGAGCCTATACGTTAACACAGGAGAATAATCACCTGCACATGCAGCTGGCAGACTGTCTGGGAAGACATAACAATAAAGATAGGCTCTGCTACAAAGTCCGGCTTCCCAGCCTCTAAGCCCTGGGTATTGACTGGCTGTCCTTCTCCCGGTACTGGAAAATTCCTTTCTCATTGCTCTGTGTGTGTGTGTTGAGTTGGGAGGCATGTTCCAAAGATGGAGGGAGGAGACCCAGCAGAAACGACAGGTGGAATTTTGGAGAGAGAGAGAGAAAGAGAGAGAGAGAGAGAGAGAGAGAGAGAGAGAGAGAGTGTGTATAGATGATTAATTTGATTTTAGATGTGTTTGTTTAGGATTTCAATAGATAATGCCTCTTGACCATCAAAATTCTGAAACAACTGAACAAAGAGCACGAGGAAAATTAAAAACACTTCCTTTTTTTGGATAAATGCTGATCTGAGGACACAGTTTAGTGAAAGATCATACTGACTTTCTAACACTGAACTGTGGAGTTGGACTGACCATTTTGTAGCTACGGTAGCAGCTCAAAGAGCCTAAATTTTTTTTAAATTAATGTTTATTTTTGAGAGAGAGAGAGAGCGAGAGAGAGAGAGAGAGAGAGCACACGAGCAGAGGAGGGGCAGAAGAGGGAGACACAGAATCCCAAGCAGGCTCCAGGCTCTAGAGCTGTCTGCACAGAGCCTAACATGGGGCTTGAACCAATGAACCATGAGATCATGACCTGAGACAAAGTTAGACGCTCAACTGACTGAGCCACCCAGGCATCCCAGAAGCTCAAAGATTCTAATGCAATGTAACATTGGGGGCTTATTTAATCCTTTCCCTTTAAACTATAGGAGCTGGTGGAGTAAAGAAATGTAAACTGTTTAATGAAATTCTTTCATTTTTTAATTTCCCTCTCATAGCTCTTTTCTTTGATAGATTTGGTGACATATCTCACATTTACTTGACCTCCACTGGTGATCAAATGGAGCCATTGTTGATATTCTGCTTTCTTTCTATAATTACACTCCTAATTTTGATTGTGATAAGGAGTAAACAGCCACCCTGCTCTATCCACTTAAGGGATGAGTCTTGGGTTCTCCTCAGAAGGTAACTTCAGGACTGGAGAATTCTGTCTGACAATAAACTTCCTTTCCAGGATATTTCTCAGTTTGTGTTTTTTTTTTTTAATGTTTGTTTTTGGAGGAGAGAGAGAGACAGGGTGTGAGTGGGGGAGGGGTAGAGAGAGGGAAAGACACAGAATCTGAAGCAGGCTCCAGGCTCTGAGCTGTCAGCAAAAGCCTGACGCGGGACTTGAACTCATGAGATGTGATATCATGACCTGAGCTGAAGTCAGACACTTAACTGACTGAGCCACCCAGGTGCCCCTCTTGGTTTTTATATAAATATGAACATACTGGCTCACACCTAAGCAAAGTCAGTCCTTACTACCATCTACTGAAATGGCCCTTCCAAATGTTGGTTTCTTTTACCTGGATAGCATGTATAGGTATTTAATAAGTATTTAAATAAGAAGAAAAAGAAATTGAAGGTAACGGTGGAGTCTAAAGTTCTTTCAAGAGATCATCTTAATATGTGAAAGGAGAAATAGGTAGTACACCCAGTACAAGGTGAATGTTTTCCTAGTTTTTCTAACAGAAGTGAATCATCAAGCAGAGTTGCTCAGATACTGAACTGGATTGTGAAAAACAAGCAAAAACCAATGTGCTGTTATTAAAAAAATCACTCATTTGGTAATAAATCCAATATTGTCACAAACACTATATAAACTGTTCATCCTCAATTGTGAACTGGTAAACTGATTAACATCATATTCTAAATTTGAAATGAAGTCTATGTTGGAGAATAGTTGTTAAAAGATGTATTGAGACATAGCTGTTGAGAAAAGGCCAATGAATTCTGGCTAAAAGACCAGATAGGTGAGTATTTGATAAATGTATAATAAAACAGCAGAATTTTATTAGTACTATTACTCTATGAGCCTGGAACAGTTTAAAATGGAGAGGTTATTGAAGAGTATGTGTCTGACACAGAAACAGGTTTCTCCAGGATGGAGGAATATCAAAATGAAGCCCCTTTGTCTGATAATGGGGTGTTTCTTTCTACAAAAAATCTTAAGGGGCGCCTGGGTGGCTCAGTTAGTTAAGCGTCTGACTCTTGATTTTAGCTCAGGTCATGATCTCACAGCTTGTGAGTTCAAGCTCTGCATAGGGCAGTCTGTTGTCAGCACAGAGCCCGTTTAAGATCTTCTGTACCCGTCTCTCTGCCCCTCCCCCACTCACACTTTCTCAAAAATAAATAAACATTAAAAATATTTTTACTTTTGAGAGAGAGAGAGAGAGAGAGAGCGAGCAGGAGTGAAGGAGGGGCAGAGAGAGAGAGGGAGATACAGAATCTGAAGCAGGCTCCAGGCTCTGAGCTGTCAGCACAGAGTCCAATGTGGGGCTCGAACCCACAAACTGCAAGATCAGGCCCTGAGTCAAAGTCGGCCACTTAACCAACTGAGCCACTCAGGTGCTCCAACACTAAAAATATTTTTAAAAAAGCTTAAGAAAACTGTGGATCATTCAGAAGGTGGAATTTATGGACAGCTGTTACGTGAGCGAAAATGTTTACCTCAAAAGAGATCTAATATTCCTAATTAGTAATATTATTAATAGGGTTTTTTTTTTGTCAAGTCAGTTCTTACAGCTTTGTTTTCAATCAGCTAAAAATGTTTGATATATTACCCTAATCTACTGTCTTAATTGTACTGTTTTCTGATGTGTATTTATTTATGTCTTGAGATAGCAACTTTTTGAACCAAATTATTTATTTTGAGAGAGAGAGCACATCATGAGCAGAGGAGAGGCAGAGAAAGAGGAGAGTGAGAGAATCCCAAGCAGGCTCCATGCTGTCATGCTGTCAGTGCAGAGCCTGAGGTGGGGCTCAAACCCACCAACTGTGAGATCATGACCTGAGCCAAAGTCAAGAGCAGGACGCTCAACCAACTGAGACATCCAGGCGCCCCTAATAAGTTGTAAGTCAGTGTTCTTTGTTTTTTATTATCAGTTAACTAACTTAACTAACTAACTTAACTAACTAACTAACTTAACTAACTGATAAGACCTACTATGAGTTTAATAGGAGAAGAGATATTAGAGTTCCCAATTAATGATGTCCATCCTTTGAAATATACTCATCTGAAGTGTATTAGTTTCCTAAGGCTGCCATAACCAATTACCACAAACTCTGGTCGCTTCCAACAACAGGAGTTTACCCTCTCACAGCTCTGAAAGCAGATATTTGAACTGGAGGTGTCAACAGGACAGTATCCCTCCCTGGAGAATCTTCCTGGCAGCTCCCAGCTTGTGCTGGCTGCACTGTGTGTCGCTGCATCTCTGCCTCTCTCTCCACGTCGCCTTCTTTGTGTGTCACTTGAAAGGACTCTTGACATTGGATGATCAAGGAGGATCTTATCTCAATAACCTAACTACATCTTAAGGACTCTTTTCCCAAATAAGGTTCCATTTATGGGTTCTGGGGATTAGGATATGGATGTAGCTTTTGAGAAGGCACAGTTCACTCCATTATGGTAACTGAGGTATATGATTTTAATCATTACATGCCTTAATACACTTGCATGAATATCTTCAGATGGGTGAACACCAAAAGGCTTCCAGTTCTTTATTTTTAAGTTTATTTATTTGTTTTTAAGTAATCTCTACACCCATCATGGGGCTTGAAACTACAACCCCGAGATCAAGAATTGCATGCTCTACTGACTGAGCCAGTCAGATGCCCCAAAGACTTCCAGTTCTTAGAAATCAACAAGCACTGGGTTGTGGTAGCCAAGAACTATAGGTTAGCTAAGAGATCATGGTACAATTACTTTATTAAGTCACGGTTAATAACAAATGAAACCACACTTGTCTAACACTTGCCATCAACACCAGATATGCTGTGCACAAGTATTGCCTGTGTTGTTTTTCACACCACTGCATTTACTACAACTGCTGAGGGAACTGGATATATGATGTTAAAACTAAGTTGATAAACTCTTGATAGCAGTACCTTGTCAAGTCAGTTCTTACAGCTTTGTTTTCAATCAGCTAAAAATGTTTGATATATTACTCTAATCTACTGTCTTAATTGTACTGTTTTCTGATGTGTATTTATTTATGTCTTGAGACAGCAACTTTTTGAACCAAAATAAATGTACCAAAGAAAATGAACATGAACAGTGGAATGAATGATTCCTTAAAAGTACTACTAGAAAATATGTTAATAAAGGTGACTGCTCCCTTTTCCATCCTCCCTCCTCTCCCCACCCTGTTGAGGTGAACAGTGCCTGGACTACTTTAAGTCCTTGGCAAGGTCTCTTGGGGTACCATTGTATGGCAGGGGACAGGGCTTGGTACTGTCAGAGTCACAGGGTAGTTGAGTTGTTGCACAGACCTCAGAGGTGATCTGGGACAACTCTAAGCTCACTTACGACTCCCCTCTGCAATATTTCTGGCCCGAGGGGCATCCACAACTGCTTGAATGCCTCGAAGTCCATCTCTTTGTCCTTGGCTAGCTCTAAATACTCCATTGTAGACCACAGTGCTGTCTGGAGCCATATTCTGCCTCCCCACTTATGCTGTGTATCCGTGCCTACTCTTTCCCTTTCTGCTGCCTACCTCCACTGAAAGAGCACTGGTTAAGGGAAAGAGCAAGATAGTACTTGTGAGTCACAGTCTTTAGGCTGTGTGCCTGGAGAAATTCTTTCTACCAACAATGCTGGCTTTTTCCACATAAGCCTAGTAGGTATCTTTCATCATCCAGAGAATGTATTTTTTAGATAGTTGGCTAAGGCTTAAATCATACAATATTGGGGCTGAAGAAAGCTCAGCAATTACCCAGTCACTTTAGAAATAATGAGATAAAAGAAATATAAATAAATGAGATAAAAAATGTGATCAATAAATTATTGGAGGTCACTCAACATGATGGGGGCAGAGCTAGGACTACGGCCCAAGTCTTCCGATGCCTATTTAAGCACTTTCCCACACTCTACAGGTTGTGATGCAAAGCTTGCTCCACCTCTTGAGATGTTGGCCTCACTGGTGCCATCTGATGAGATAATCAACCTCCTATGGTCTGAATGTTTGTATCTCCCCCAAATTTGTATATTGAAGCCCTAACCTCCAATGTGATGGTATCTGGAGGTAAAGCCTTTGGGAGGTGATTAGGTCATGAGGGTGAATCCCTTGGATGGGATTCATGCCCTTAAAAGAAGAGACCCAGGAGAGATTATCTTTCTCTCTGTCATGTGAGGAAAAGTCAAGAAAACAGACATCTATGAACTAGGAAATAGACTCTTACCAGGAACCAAACTGTCTTACCCCTTGATCTTGGACTTCTGAGTCCCCAGAACCGTGAGAAATAAATGTTTGCTGTTCAAGCCACCTAGTCTATGGTACTTGTTATAGCAGCTCGAACTGACTAAGATATAACCCACTGAATATACTCAGTGATGCTTACTGAGTGTGCTATGGGCAGACAAGGGTCTTTGCTCTTACAGAGCTGCTCTCAGGTCAGTGAAGAATTGACAGAACCCAAAAGGCTGCAAGGCTCTGATCCAGCTTTCACATTAGGGCCTTGATTGGGACTAGGGTCACTGAGTTCAGCTCTTAATTCTTCACTGGACCCTGACAGGAAAGGTAAAGTACCTGGAGTTAATGTCCCCACTTAGAACTGTTCCTTAACTTGTCACATGTCATCATTTAAGTCCAAAGCACTTCTTGGCTTAGAAAATAAATCTCCTTACTTCCTCTCCTGTACTCAGCTCTAATATTAAGCAGGAACCCAAGGTCCATGACAAGAACTATAAAAAAAAAACCTGTTTTTTTAAATTAAAACTCATTGTCGTCCATAAAATAAAGTATATCTCTTGGGAGCATTAAAGCTATCAACCAGCTACTTGTAAGTGAGAGAGGCATTTTCTGGTTGACACAGTAAGCGAGAAAGACCCAGATGGTGGAGCCTTTTGGCATGGACTTATCTGCTCCGGCTGTCTAATACATTTCTCCGCTGCGTTAACTCTTCCTCCATCAGAACCATCACATCAGTTTATTTCCAAGGAAGACAAAAACAGAAAGGTGTTTGTCTATAAGATTCCTACCTTCCTCCTTCAACACTGGGTAGCGCCTATTCACTGCTAGAGGCAACTGAAATGATCTGGATCCTTTGGTGATAAATCTCACAGCTCTGGCCCATGCAAGATTCAATACAGTCTCTTCCTCATGAAACAGGAAAGGGGACTAGACTTTTGGGGGCTATGTTACCTGGGCTGGACATGATTCCTGATGAAGATTCAGAATTTATTTTAAAAAGGATTTTGGATTGCTGGATGGAGCATGTTGCATGACTGCTGGCTGGAGAATGAGTCCCTTGGGCTTGAGGCCCTGTCTTCTTTCATGAGGAATCCCTGCCAATCCAGGATCTGTGAAATGCTTCCGCCAGCCAGTCTCTAATTTAGCATATGTACAAAGCCAATTTTTGGACACCATGATGGAGCCTGGCATCTCTGCACCCCTCCGTGTTTGTAATGCTCACAGGGAAATAACAAGTAACTAGCAAGACAGAAAAAAAATGTGACAAGAAAAGGCTTTCTAAAATCACAGATAAATCGTCTATGTATTATGTATGTATATGTGTCTCCCTCCTGCTTTTCCAATATAAACTTCCCCCATGTAAATCCTTGTAGTTATTTCATTTAGATTTTCAATCTGGGATGCACTTAGCAATAGCCAACACAGACAAAGATAAAACCCTGCTCCCCACTGAGAACATCTGATTTTTTAAATGTAGAAATGCTGCTCTTTACAAAATAGGACATTTCCCTTTTAATTAGTTTCAAAATACACCCAAATAATTTGCAACTAGGAAATGATACCATTTAAGAGTACTTAAAATAATTCCCATGCATGCAAAGCCGATTTGATGAGAGGCACAAGCTAGTGAAACCTTAAGTTTTTAGATAAACTGAACTTTTTCTGTGGGGACAGCTATCACTAACATGGGCAAATTATCACTATCTTCTCTCAGAAAACTCCAGTCAAAAAAAAAAAAAAAAGAATAGAAAAGAAAAAAGAAAAGAAAACCCCAGTCTAAGGTATTTTCTGAATATTTGGGGACAATTGCTAATTGAGGCTTGAATGTACCCATCCATCTTAGCTGAAAATATGGACCTTCCTGCCACCCTCCCTTTCTCTAGATTTTCTTGCCAACCATCTAGTTTTCTAACAGTCCTTCGAGAGAATGGGTAGACACAAAAGCTCTATGGTAAGATGTCATGCTATCTTTGAAAATAAATACATATATTGTGCTCACCCACCCTTCAATGTGCCAGCAATGAGTCCCTAGAGGGGCATCCATCAGGAGAGGCATTTTGACTTTTGCCTGTGCATGAATGAAATCAAATCTCTGAATAAAAGGGAAGGCGAGACTAACATGATTTTCCTCAGTGCCTGGATTATGACAATGACCAACTTTTCAGCTCTTTTGGTAGGTGAGATCCCTGCCCTTCTGGCCAGGTGAGCCGCTGCTGATAGGTCTGCTCGCATGGTATGAACAAACTTTTCCAAACCAAACTCAGTCCTTACCTGTTAGGGTAGAAAGAAAGTCTGAGCCCTGCATGTATAAATATAAATATTTTAGGAGTCTGGCTGATGGTGAGATTTGCACGGCCATGCAGAAGCCAAGCTTGATTGCCCTGGCCTGGTGTGGGGCTCCCCAGGTGGCAGGGGCTGAGAGCGGGCAGTGCAATTGGCGGGGGGGTGGAAGTGAGTGCCTCCAGTCATTCTGAGTAGCCCCTGGGCTGATTAGTGACGAGGGCTGACAGGCTCCTAAGGGGAGGTCCTGTCCAGTTTCTTTCTGCAGCAGGGATGATGGGCCATGCATGGGGTCCTGAGGCAGAGACTGGGGATTTTTTTGTGTGACCATGACTACATTCCTCATCAACAGGCCACACTCATGGTCTCTTTGGAGGCCACCGACTCACTGGAGGATTACCATTAAGGGACGTCTGCTCAGTGGCGCCAGGTTCTTTCCCCACCCCTCAGGGGCCAGCATGGTGCCTCCATGCTGCTTCACCCAAGCCAGACAGAAGGGCAGGGCACCAGGTCTGGGAATTAGAGAGGGCGATCGATATGTGTATACCGAACACAGTCACGGACAATTGAAAAGGCTCACACGTAATCCCACTGGGAACTGCTTAAAACTGAAGTCCGTGATAAATGACTCACGGAACCCAGATCCTGACTCGTCTGCCTGGGAATGGCCAGAGGTGAGGTTCATAACATTTGTGATTCATGGAGATCAAGGGCCTAGAATGTATGTAAAGGATTCTGGGACTGGCCCTGCAAATAAAAATAACTCTTTAAACGGAAGAATTTTTTACTTCTGACTGATCTTGAAACCCTGAATTATGAGATCGCTACCTTTCAAGTCTGGTGTCAAAGGAAAGACTACTTCTTTGCAACATAATGCTTACAACTTGAGATCTATTGCCTCAGCACCCTGACACAGCTGCCACCTTGCCAGTACGTTGAGAGTCTTTGCTCATGAGCATGTGTTCATTGGGGAGACCATTTGGAGAATAACCAGAGACTGTAGAGTTATGAGAACTAAAGTAGATATGGGATTAGAATACAGATGTTTTCAACTTCTGGCTTTTGATGAGGTAAAATCAATAAGAATTGAAAAAGTATGTACTTAAGCTATATCAAAGTTTGGTAGATTCTAAGATCAGAGTTGGATTATAATTTGGAATTAATTTACATGGTTTGTGGTCCTAGTAATGCAGTGATTTTCCTAGTGAAAATAAAACATTTGACATCCTGGATTTCTGAGAGTTGGGTTATAACAGAGTCAAAGGAAAGGTAATCTCTGGATAGAGAAAAGCTGTATCAGTCAGGGATCTCCAGAGAAACAGAAGAGAGATAGACAGATAGACAGATTTATTTTAAGGAATTGGCTTACAAGATTGTGGACTGACAAATTCAAAATCCACCAGGGAAGCTGGCACACTGGAAACCTGGGCAAGAGTTGACGTTATAATCCTGAAGGCAGAATTTCTTCTCTAGGAGACCTTCGACTGACTGGATGGGACCCACCTACATTACCCAGGGTAATCTACTTTACATAAAGTAAACTGATTAGAGATGTTAACTATATCCACAAAATATCTTCCCAGCACCATCTAGATTTGTGTTTGATTAAATGACTGGGTACTTACTATAGCTTAACCAAGCTGATGCAAAAAACAGATCATCACAGATTTCTTTCAAACTGTGAAAAAATAATCAATGTCTTCGGTCCATAAAGATTTGCCTTCTTCCTTTTGGAAGGGTCCTGCAAGTCATGCCTTATCAAATGAGGCATGATACACGAGCGATTTGCAGCTCCTCAGCGATCTGGTCTTCCTCACCAGATATCCATTGGGAGAAGATGCAGACTCTGAGCCTTGTATAAATATTGTACAGAGAAGGGAATGGCAAACAAGCTGAAATGGAGAGGAGGAAGAGCACCTATTCTAATACTTTCTGTTCTGGTTCTACCAGTGTCTCCAAAGCACTTGTTCCAACCATGGCCAACATAGCAATGGTTGTCTGTGTTGCCCACCTGACCAGTTCCTAGCACATGCCTTCCCTGACTGCTGTTCTCAAATATCCACTAAGTGTGTCCTTTGAGCATGATGCGTTCTTAACCCATGGGTAAACCTCATGAAAGGTGATGATGAATGTATTATATTGGGCCAACAAGTGAGTCACAGGGGTTCTCATCCCAAAGAAACATAAGCTTCCTTCCCTGCTAATTATACTATGCATCCTTCTTTCCATAAATTTTATATGTATAAAATAGTTTAAACAATGAAGCATCCTTCATCTAAAGAGGACTAAACCAAAAGGAAAAAAAAAACTTGCAACAGAAATAATATCGTTTTAATTCTTATCTCTAAGGTCAGATGATAAGTAACATTCACATGACACTTTATCATTTATAAAGTGCTTTCACATACACTCATTTTATTTTTGTATCCTTCAGACTAAAAGGTTGATGGCATCACCCCCATTTTACAGATGATGCCATAAAAGGCTTGGAAAGATTAGCAGCCCTTCCTGATCTGATACGGCCATCAGACTGCTCAGCGGGGACTGGAACTGCAGTCTTCTGCTCCTGGCTACACCCTGGGCTGTTCTGGGGCTTGCTGGTGACCAGTTCAACCTCAAACCCTAGTTTATGGAATTACATAAAGGTGGCCAGAATCTGACTGGCCAACAAATCAAGTGACTCTCTGCTTACGGAAAACCATTGAAGTTATTATTTCTACAGATGGCCAAGGTACCCTTTTCCCTTCCATGTGTGTTTCGTGGGTGCAGAGAGCTCTCTCTATTGGAAATCAGTGGGAGGGCTCTGCACAATAAAGAGCAGGGAATGAGAAGCAGGATGTGGATCTATTCCATAAAGTGAAAACTTAACGTCCTAACAAGTAATTAAGAAAAAATTCGAGGTTGTTTCCTCAGCTGATCATCACCGGCAGAGCCAACTTTGGATTAAACACTTCTGCTCAGTGGTTTTGACATTCTCAGTCAGGCATATCTTGATGAAATTAGAGATGCAGAAAATATTTTTTGATGGAGCGCAGGGACAAAACAGCTAGAAGGGAAGCCAATTTTATACACAAACTTGTACAGACTGAAATAAAGAGGAAAAGGGAAAGCAAGACAATAAGGAGTGTGTGAGTGTGTGTAAATGAAAGAAAATGAAAGCAAGTGAGAGAAGAGGAAAGGCCGATGCTCATTAATTAGACTTTAAGTTCTTGGCAGTAAGAGGTGTGTTTATAAACAATCTTCACTAAAACATACCTTTCCAACTATTGACTGTTTTATTTGCCAAAAAAGTCTCTAATTATTCTGTACTGTTTCAATCCAAAAGCAGAGAGAGAAATATTAATAAGAGAACATAACCGTTCTTATGATGGAACATAGATCTCTGCACAAAGGTCAATATTTCTAACGTTCAATTAACAAAGTGTGGCCAGTGTAAACTATTTTACAACAGGATTAGGTGGGGGCTATTAGATAGTTTTCAAACTAGTAAAAAAAAAAAAAAAAAAGAAAAGAAAAGAAAAGAAAAAAGAAAAAAAGAAAAGAAAAAACCTAGACCAAAGATATAAAAGTTGAAATGTTAACTATTCAGGAACCTCTTAATAGCATGCTTATACTAAGCCATCAGTAAAACAACTAGCTTTCCTCTTAGGACTTAAGTCTAGAAAAGTCTGATCTATAAGAGTATAATAAACACTTGCAGACATGTCAACATTTGTTGGTAAATTATCTCCCATGCATCCTTTCTAAGGAAGTTACTAGAGGATGTACTCCCTTAAAATGAGGGAATAAACCAAGAAAAAAAAAAAGACATGAAATCCAATAAACAGAAAATCCAACTCAGAAATTAGGCCAAAGGACTTCCCAGGATGACAGGGAAGGCAGCTACCAGATAACAAGTTAGTAGGCAGCCAACACATATCGGAGAAGGGATGATGGCTCTGGTGGAGTTTGGGACTGAATTAGCGAGAGACATCTAGAAGACACAGCAAATTCAATAGGCGAAGAGATGAACTGTGGCACTCATACAATGGAATACTAGTCAGCAATAAAAAGAAGAACAATCAAGCCACAAAAAAGATATGAAGGAATCCTAAATGCATTAACGCTAAGTGAAAGAAGCCAGTCTGAAAAGTCTATACACTATATGATTCTGACTATTTGACATTCTGGAAAAGGCAAAATTACAGAGACAGTAAAAAGATCAGTGGTTCCCAGGGGATCACTAGAAAAGACTGAAATAGGCAGAGCAGAGGGGATTTTTAGAGTAATAAAACTATTTTGTATGATACTGTAGTGGTAGATATATGGCATTAAGCAGTTGTCAAAACCCATAAACTGTACAAGATTGAGAGTGAATCCTTAATGTGAGCTACGGACTTGGGTTAATAAACATTTTTTTGATAAGTAAGTAGAACCAAGGAAATTATTAATTTCAAGAACAAGAAAGCAAATATAATCACAGTAAACCATATTAGGTAAACCTTAAATATTGATCTAGTCCTAAAATATACTTATATTGGGAGGATGGGGATAAGAGAGAGAGGTGAGAGAGCTCAATCCTCATCTTACATAAAAAGAAGTCAATTGATAATATTTAAAATTGAAAAATGAAGAAATCACAGTATAAACATGCTATTTAGAAGTAGCAAGAAAGTTAGAAAATTTGAAAGTGATTTTTTTCTAGGGAGTAAGGCCTGGGGAGGGGCAGGAATGGCAGATTTTCTTTCTGAGCTTTATTGTAGCAGAAAGGAAACCCCTAAATCAGCTATGTGTTCCTGACTCCTCAGTACTTTGGGCCACAGTTGTGTAGTGGGTAGGGCACAGGGCATAATGTTAATAAGGTTAGAACTAAGACCTTGCTCTCTGAGCACACTAACCGTACCTTACTTCTCATTTCACTGCAGTCATGTGCCATTTGTCTGAATGGAAACTGGACTACAGCAAATAGAGCCGATAAACACAAAGCCACAATCACCACTTACTAAGGCCCAATGGGCTCATTTGTGGATGTGTTGTACTTGATCTTGTTGAGCATGACTCTTAAGTCACCATGCCTGCTCCTGCCAATGACCAACACAAACCGGAGGGATCTTCCGGTGTCATAAGTAAGTCTCAGTCCTACTTTTGAACCACTTCTTTGACTTCTTTCATGCCCCTGATCCTGTCCCAGTTTTAAGCCTCCTAGGGACTAGTTCTGCTGCTTTGCCTTCCTGTTTACGTTCTTTAAAAAACCTTTTTTTAATGTTTATTTAAAAAATTGTTTTTAATGTTTATTTTTGAGAGAGAGAGAGAGAGAGTGTGCAAGCGAGAATGAGTGGGGGAGGGGCAGAGAGAGAGGGAGACAAAGCAGGCTTCAGGCTCTGAGCTCTCAGCACAGAGCCTGACACGGGGCTCAAACCCACAAACCGTGAGATCACGACCTGAGCCAAAGTTGTACACTTAACTGACTGAGCCACCCAGGCGCCCCCTGTTTACATTCTTATCTACTCATTTGGACTTGACAGTGTGGACCTTGTATTAGTGAGATAAATCACCACAAAACTTAGTGGCTTAAAACCATAACCATTTTATTTGCTCATGGTTCTGTGGGTCAGAATTTGCACTGACTCACCTGGGTGGTTCTGCTGGTCTCACTGGGGGCTGCTTATGTGCACCCAGTTATCTGGCAGCTTGTCTGGGGCTGAATGATCTAAGATGACCCCACTCACCCGACTGTTAGTGTGGGGTATCACTGTTAGTGTGGGACTGTAGTGTGGGCTCTCCAACAGGAGAGCTAGGGATCCTGCATGAGATGGCAGAGTTCCGGAGGGGCAATTCCCCAATGTGATCTATAGGCCTATGCAAGTCACCTGGCCTAAACCAGAATCAATGCGGGAGGGGACTACACAAGGGTGTGGATATAGGAGGCATGAATCATTGGAGTGTACCACAGACACTTTCCCTGGTTGTGATGTGGGTCCCTGCTTGATTTCCGGGCACCAACCCTCAATGGAGACATATCTTCCCAGGAAATGGAGGTGCCATTTTTGCTCTCAAAGAAGAATATAAGCTCGCTGAGGATTTATTTTTCACTTTTATTGCCCATTCATAAAAGAGAAAAAAGGCAGTGTGCTTTCTGTGAGGGAAACTAGGTCCTCCTGAGCCTGATCTCAACACCACTGAGCTAGGCCAGACCTAAGAGACCTGGGGAAAAGGCAGCAGCACTTTTGACCACACACATACAGTGCCTTGGTGATGCCTTGCAACACACACCAGAATTCCTTGGCTATGGCTTTCACAAAGAGCAATAAGCCTAATTTCCCACAGCAAATGAAAGTTAGAGATATGCTTATCTAATAACAGTTAGAGATATGCTTATCTGTTCATTCATTTATTTACAGAATAATGTGAATTAAACCAACTAAGTGCCAGGCACTGTGTTAGATGAATGTGTTATAGTTACTGTCTTTAAGTTGCTCAGAACCTATTAAGGGATACAGATAAATACAGACATCCTTTGATATCCAAATCTAGTCAATTTGTGAAAATGGCTGGGTGAAAATGGACTGAAAAAGTGTTTGAATAGTGACAGCCTACATTCCCTCATTGTAAATGGAAACAACAGTATTGTGTTCCCAGCCCCAGCCTCAAAACCCCGATCAATTCCCTCAAAAAAATTTTTTTTAATGTTTATTTATTTTGAGATAGAGCAAGAGCGGGGTAGGGGCAGAGAGAGAGAGAGAGAGAGAGAGAGAGAGAGAGAGAGATTGATTGATTTCCAAGCAAGCTCTGTACTGCTAGTACAGAGCCCTACGTGGAGCTCAAACTCATGAACTGAGATCATGACCTGAGCCGAAACCAAGAGTGGGACACTTAACCGACGGAGTCACCAAGGTGCTCCACTTCAAAAATTCTTCTTAAAGTTTAATTGCCTATGTAACAACTCACCAAGTATTTTCTACATTATGTCAAGGATTTAAAACACTAATTATTTAGCAGTGAATGAGCACTCATGGGTATATTTTTACAATAAATTATACTGCACAGTAACAGATACAGCTCATGTTCTCCTTCTATGCCATATTAACATGTATAGTAATGTACATAAACAATGGAACAACATGCTAAGGAACCTTTCTTAGAAGACTTAATATAACACGAGAAACCTAAATGTTTTTGCTAGCACATACATGCATCTCTGTGTTGGTATTTTGATCTAAATGTTGAATTCTGGGCTTAAAGTTTCTTCAAGTTATTATAGTAATTACTCCAATGGGGAGAGTTTAGATAGTGCAGAGGATTTTTTTTTTCTAATATTGAGACTATGAAGCAACATGGCAATGATCTCTGTAGAGAGTTACATGACCGAAGGAGGAAACAAAAGTGTTTTCAAATATGACCAGGTATATATTCTGTGTGCATATGGGCAAGTAAACAAAGAATATTGAAACAGCATGTCTACTGTTACTGTGGTAAGTATCTGAGTGATTTTTTCCCCATTTTTATTATTCTATTTTTCTGCAGTTAAGACAAGATATTTAAAACACAAACGTGCAAAAACAATAGATGCAAATATAAGTGTGAATGCAACACCCTCCCACCCCAACCCCTGCAGGATCTTCAGTGCCTGGTTATGCCATTGCCAGTGGAGAAGGCTGGACGTGCAGCAGAGATCACCTGGATCAGGTCTGCTTTATGGAAGCTAGCATTCTCTGCAACCAGCAGCCACCGAACCCGCATATCAAAATTTACATATATAAAATACAAGTGCTGGGGCACCTGGGTGGCTCAGTTGGTTAAGCGTGTCTTGATCTCAGCTCAGATCATGATCTCATGGTTCGTGGGATCGAGTCCTACATTGGGCTCTGTACTGATGTTGCAGAGCCTGCTTGAATTCTCGCTCTTCCTTTCTCTCTGCCCCTTTCCTGCAGACTCTCTCACCCAAAATAAATAAATAAATAAACATTAAAAAATAAAACACAAATGCCATGCATCGTATAGTAGGTAGCTGAGGATGTATTACATTTTTGTAATTTAAATTATACCAAAGAAACACAAGAAGAACTTGCTATTTAAAAATCCCTGGTAGAGAATTCTTTTGATGAGCAAACATTGCTTTAACTTTACCATTCACCCTCCTGATTTAAGCGTTTTGATAAGTTGGATTGTCTCAAAGCAGGGTATAACAGTAGCATCTCATACTTGTTTTAGACAATTTTTGTGCATCAGCTTGATAGAATATTAAGAAGTCATTAACATTTGTAATTATGAAGACTGTGGTGATGTGGAAAAATTCTTGTGCTGTGTTAAGTAAAAAAAATATCTAACTACAAAATTACATTCAAACTATTACTGCAACGAAGTAAATATGCATGGGGAGTGACTAGAAAAGAACACTGGGTAAGGAAAGCATTTTTACACATGGCACATTTCAAGTGGATTAAGTGGAGCTTTGCACAAAGCAAATCCTACCTTACAGCTATAGAAACTGAAGAGGGTAAATGACTTCACATTTTAGCTACAGTGATATGAGCTGGTAGAACAGAAAACCTACAATCATAGAGGCTTAACACAGTAGCAGCTCCTGTCTTGTTCATGTTGAATCTAATCTGTGAGTGGGGGCAGGGGTTGCCTTCTGCTCCACCCAGTATTCAGGGACCCAGGCTGCCAGTAGCTCTATCATCTTTTTAAAAAATTAATTAATTAATTAATTAATTGAGAGAGAGAGAGAGAGAGAGAGAGAGAG
Organism: Panthera uncia; assembly: GCF_023721935.1. Lineage (NCBI taxonomy): Eukaryota > Metazoa > Chordata > Mammalia > Carnivora > Felidae > Panthera > Panthera uncia. Next base: position 68,246,316 of record NW_026057576.1, on the reverse strand, counting down.
AGAGAGAGAGAAAGTGTGAGCAGGGGAGGGGCAGAGAGAGAGGAGAGAGCTGAGAATCCCAAGCAGGCTCCACAATGCCAGCATGGAGCCTGATGCAGGGCTCAAATTCACAAACTGGGGCTCAAACTCCATGACCTGAGCCGAAGTTGGATGCTTAACCAACTGAGCCACCCAGGTGCCCCAGTGGCCCTATCATCTTTAACCCACAACTTTTTTTTTTTTTAATGTTTATTTTATTTTTTGAGACAGAGAGAGACACAGCATGAGCAGGGAAGGGGCAGAGAGAGAGGGAGACACAGAATGTGAAGCAGGCTCCAGGCTCTGAGCTGTCAGCACAGAGCCTGACGTGGGGCTTGAACTCACAAACTGTGAGATCGTGACCTGAGCCGAAGTCGGACGCTTAACTGACTGAGCCACCCAGGCGCCCCTAACCCACAACTTTCAAGGTGTCTCTCTGGCTATTAACAATTGACAAGGAGAAAGAACATGGTGGATAGTGAAAAGTTTTTATGGGTGAGGGCTGGAAGTAGTAAACATCACCCCCACCCACATTCTGTGGGTCAGAACTTAATCATATGGCAATATGTAACTGCAAAGGAGGCTGGGAAATATCATCTGTGTGCCAGGAAGAAGTAGAAGTGGGTTTTGGTGAACAGCTGGCTGGTATCTGTTACACAAATTCTCACATGTAACCAGATAGGGCAAGAACTGGAAGCCAGTCTTCCTTTCTTGGCTTTGTGCTTACATTTTCATTTCTCATTCATTCATTTATTCTCTCTCTCTCTCTCTCTCTCTCTCTCTCTCTCACACACACACACACACACACACACACACACTAAAGACTTTATGTGTTGAAATCTAAACAAAAGACTGTTGTTCTATATCTAAGGACTCCCAATACAATCTGATTCTTTTTAGGAAACTCATTACATTCTCAATGAAAATCATCATCCCTGGGAAGGAAATACTTACCAGGGATAAATCCAGATTCTGGAACAAGAGAATTTGGCTAAGAGCTGAAAAAGAATGAGCAAATGCCTACATAATCCCATGGCCTTTATATTTCAGGTATCACTCACATCTTTGCTTAGGCACTGTCCCATTATCAGTGGGTAGGAGGAAAATCGAATCCTACCTGTAGCATACATTAAGACCCCCTACCACTTTTTCTGAAATCCCAGCCAGAAGGCACTAGAAAAGAGTTGGCATGTTTATCTTCTGTTTTACTAGGCCCTCGCCCAGCTTTTCAGACCCAAATCCACTGTGGTTGTGACCAACAAAAGTAAGCATATAGTCACTGAGAGTCATTTTCAAGAAAAGACATTAAAAGCACATTAAAATATTATTTGGGGGTTGCATCCTGGAAAACAGCTATCTGTCCTAAATTTGGCATTTTTCATGTCAAATGTTCTTGTTTGGTGAACAAATCAGTTCAAATCAGAATAAATCATTAGATCTTATTGGTCCTTGGTGGGGCTTGGTGAATGCTGTTTATGCTAAATATCAAAGTTATAGCCAGAGCTTAGATTGGACAATGAGAAAAATAAATTGCTATTTTGTACCTCTTTGTCCCCTGCCGAGACTACCAGTACAATGCCTTGAACATTTAGGCACTTGGTATACCAATACTGAGCTAATCATTATGTTATGTTGTTTGACTATAATTCAGAAACTATTGAATTAAGTATGGAAAACTGTACCTATAATAAATGCCGTCAGGCTGCTCTGTTTATAGGCCTGCTCTGAACTTTTTATAGGCCTGCCCATTTCCTCA
>NW_026057576.1:68223702-68244532 GCF_023721935.1 Panthera uncia | reverse complement strand
CATATACATGCACACACACACGAGCTGTATCTTTATTCTTGGGACTGCTGCTCCTCACAGCTGTTTCATGGGGTAACCCTAAATGATCTGGCAAGCAATCAGGTCTGAAGTGCCTCCCCAAAAGGCAGAGTGGATTAATCCAGGTAGGATGCTGTCCCTGAGGCCACTGGAGAAACCTGTGCCTCAGGAGACCCACCCTGGCTTACTCTCTCGCTCGCTACCTTTTATTTTAACATTTGAAAGGGGAAACCTTTATTCCTTGGGATAAAGAAACATCTAGGAGGCTCAATTCATATTCTCTGAGTTCAGTCTCTGTTTCTGACTCTGTGACTTTTGCCTTACTTTCGCCAGGGCTTTGGTAGCCCTTGAACCAGGGCTTGCAGTAACCCATAATATCTACATGATGAAGAGAGAGGAACCGGCAACTTAAAGGCCAGCATCAGAATTATCAGGAAGGAAATTATCTTTCTAAAAAGTATTATTTTAATAACCACCAATATAGTTAGCACAGAAAGACTAAGGGTAGAAAGAACTACTTCTGTTCAGTTAAAAAGAAATAAATTGTTTGGGTTAGTTGCTAGTGGTAAGACTGCCCTGAGGGTGAGGCTGGGATGGACTAGGAGTGAAACAAAGAAAACCAAACTTCTCTGCTAAATAAAGTAAGAAGAATGAAGAGGTTCTAGCAGTTTGAGAAAGAGAGGGGGTGGGGAGTTAGAAAGATGGTGGGACTTTGGTCGATGACAGTAGCCTATGGATTGTTCTATTTTAAATAGTTTATTGTGCTATGGTGTGCTTTCCAGAAGCTGGAGGACATGGGGACAGCAAAGAGGCCGTTGTCTAATTTACAGGTGAGATATATTGAGCACTTATAAGCCAGGCACTAGCTTATGCAATTAACATGCACATTCTGATTTAATCCTCATACCCACTCTGTGTGATAAGCCTGTGACTATCCTGATTTTACAGATGAGGACACAAAGGCTTGCCAAGGGTCAGACACCCAGTAAGTGAGAGCCCAAATCTGAATCTGATTGATTGAAAAGTCCATCCTATTCATTAGTCACTAGAGCATATTGTCCTCATGAATACTGAAGACTATAGTACTAAGCTATGGAGCAGAAATTATTGTGGTTTACTAATTAAGGGCGATAAAAGCATCCCAGAAATGCAAAGTACTAAGTAAATACTAGTATTACTGTTCTTGCACTTGACCACTGACATCTGAAGGAAGCACTGTCATCTAAAATGGAAACGTGACAAGTCAGCAAGGGCTTATTAATGTCACATGAAAATGATATAGTTAAATACTCATGTTTGCATTCCACTGGATATTTATATTCTGAAGACCATGTTCTCAGGCACTGAACTCCCATTAAGGTCAGGATCATTTGCAAATCCAGAAGAAAAGACAGCTATATCACTTGTTTTTTTGTTTTGTTTTTTTTTTTTTTTTGTCCTGAGACAAAAAGAAGAAAAGTGGTTCAGCGTTTTGGCTCAGAATTGTAAAGCAGAAATCATGGTGCCTTTACCACTCTTGCTTCAAAAAGAAGAAATTATAGCCTTTCATTCTCCTAGCAGCATGTAACTAAGGTTTAGATGAGTGAACAGATGCATGCAAAAATCAGCCACGCACATAGAAAACATTCATTTTCACAATCTGGTAAATCTGCTAGGTACGCATGAAACGGAGCCAAATTGATTTCAGCAGAATGCAATGTCACAGCCTCGGCACAACAGGGATTCTTCTCAGCCTCACTCAGTGCCAGGCCTGTTACCATCCAGGGTCCTGGGTGTATTGATCACCCAGGCACCGAGGGTATGTGAATAGTCCCATAAATGGTGGCATGATTAGCTGAACCCCAGTTGACCAGCTTGTGTTATTTCCATTCCTATTGATGTACTGGAACATGCAACCGTGTTCTTGCTTTTCCCACCTGGAAGCCTATTTTGAGCTTCTTGCTACCCAGCACCTTATCCCTTCCACAGGTAGTTCATAGAGCTATGGAATCCAAAAACAGAAAGTGTCCTTAGGGATCAGCTTGTCCAATTCCTTCATTTTATTGATGAGATACAGGGAGGAGAAAACTCTTTTCCAGGCCACATGGATCATTAACAATAACCCACACTCCTTCTGACTTCCAAATCCTTGCTTTTTTTCACTTCATGCGGTCTCTACTGAAATCTGGATTCAGGCTACACAAGAGGGTATTTCTGTAATTCCATCAACCTAAACATCTATATATGAAATATTTATAATGCAAAGGTCTTGACTGAGTCTGCTCTTGGATTTCCCATTTGTCTACTGGACCACAGAGCCTCAAGCCCATAACAATACAAGTTTATAATCCCTTCTTAGAAAATCTTGGAGACAGAAGTATTTTGGAATGAAGCATTTTTTGGACTTTAGAAAGGTAGGACAGTATCCAGATAGTCTATTTGGCTCCTCCCCAAAGCCTGGAGCAAAATGTAGGGCTAGTCAGGTTAAGGTGATGGAGTCTACACAGTGTGTTACATCAGTTTAGGTCAGGTTTTGCTGCTGAGTATGTTGGTTGCAAATTTATGATAAAACTTTTGGTTTTCAGAGCTCTCTGGATTTGGAATCGTGAAAAAAGGACTGTGGACTCATACTACTCTTCTCACGTGAGTGGCCTTAAACAAATGTCATGCACCAGCTGGATAGTATCAATCACTTTCTCAGCAAAAGAATGGTTTTTCACTAGATTCTCCTTGTCAAGACTTTTTCGGTAGACTTTAGTTATTCTCACTGCCTCTCACTTACATCCCAGATAACAAAATGAATGGTCCCACACTGGACAGACCTTAGGGAGCTTAAGTTCAGAAGCTGGCTGCCCTGTTTGTTTCTTGGATTTTTTATGAAACAGATCCCGCTGGGATCACTGGAGGGGCAGGTGCGATATGAGGCAGCTGGGGAGGTCATGGTGGGGACTGGCAGCAGCACCTGTCCTCTTGGGCTTCAGTAAAAGCTGAGCAGAGAGGGCTTGCCACCAGGTCCCCAACGGGCAACTGATCGTGCCTGTGTCTCTGGGCTTTCTCTGGCTCCAACTGCTTCTCAGCTTCCTCCTTCTCATCGGATGGGCAGGTTTCCAGGGCTGTCAGATTTTCTTCTGCCCAAGTTAACAGGGACATTGATTTTGGAGGAAGGGAGGCCCTTCCCCCAGTCCATCCTTCCCTCACTCCTGGCTTAGCCACGCCAGCTCTGTGGCATTGTCCGGTTTTATTAGTACTGCCTGGCTGAGGCCTCCTTTCCCAGGCGGCCCCTGTGATTTCCAGCCCCTCTCCACTTGGCATGTCGACGTGCACTTCTGGTCTCCCAGGGAGAGCCTGCTTACCTGGATAATGGGCACTTGACCCCCTGGTTTCCAAAGTGGGCTTCTGTACCACAGCAGGGCTTGCATCTGTTTTTATTGTTTTCTGGACTATCGCCGGGAGGGAGTCCTATAAACGTGACCTTGCTTGGCTGGCTTTGGGATTGATGGAAATCAGATCACTTTGGGGGTTCTGATGGGCCTGGATGGAGGAGTTTTGGAGTGACACAGGAAGGTATGCTGTGTTTGTGAGGAGGGCCTTTTCTCCTTTAGAACTGGAACATGGCTTTCCTAAAATTTTGCATCTGGCATAGAACAGTATGCATCTGTTTCTTTGAGGAATTTCACCATAGGGACAGGAGGATAGAATTTTACTTAGAAAACCATAAAGGTCTTCTAAGAAAAAGAATCCATTTATGTCTTTTGGAGCAATCAGGGTGGGTAGGTTTGGAGAGGAAGGAAGAAAGGAAGGAAAGAGAAGCTGGTCTCCCATGTCTTTTATGCTCCTCAGCACCCTGATTTCTTCTCACTAACCATGGTGACAGCGAGTGGATGGCCTCCCCATCCCCTCTTTCCCAGCTCCAATATACTCCACTGCATACAGAATGGTATTTTATAAGACACCTATCTCTGTGTTTAGAACCCCTGGTGGCCTTCCATTACTTTTAGAATACATGTACAGTCTTTACCGTGGCCCTTGGTCCTGCATCAACTGCCTCTGTCCCCTTTCTAGCCTCATCCTGCACAACCCCCAGGCTTGGGGCACTCTGGCCTTACTGGCCACCTCAGAGGCTTCCTGCTTCTCCTGGGCCTTTACATACATCTCTCTTCCTGCCCCAAAGGCTCTTTCTCTGCTCCATTTCCCCCTGGATTCTGTCCTTAGTCTAGTTATCTCCCATTCAGCCCTTCAGATCCCAGTTCAAACACCATTTTTCTCCAGCCTGGGGTCCTGTTTTCTACTCTCATAGCGCTCTGTATTTTGCCTTCTCATCACCTATCACAATCTACAACTTGTTACATCAGCAACCGTTGGGCTGATGTCTTGTATCTCATTGGCTCATTAGCTCTGTGAGGGGAGCAGATGAATTTCTGTTTGCTCACCGTTATCATTTCCAGTGCTAGCCTGGCATTCCCAGACAGTAGTTCCTCAATAATTATTTGATGAGTTACTCAGTGAATCACTTATGTAGCTACTATGACAACCTCACTGTTATTCCTATGTAAGAAAAAAAAAAAAACCCTCCTATGTTACTCCAGTGTAGAAATACCACTTGCTGGCAAAAACTCAGGCATGGGGTATTCTTGAGAGTCTGGAAGAGTGAGCCAGTGTCTCCACTCCCCGGAGTTGGTTGTGGAGGCTATATTCAGCTTGACGTTTCTCTCCTGAAGCTCCAAGAGCCCTCTCTGATAGCAGACTGGCATGTCTTTCCTGAGTTTTCTTGTTGGCCAAGAGGAACATGTCACATTGGTAATAATGTCAGTAAACTCTGAAGCTGCCAAGGAGAGCAGCAAGTGAAGGCCAAGAGGAAGCCAGCAGAGCCTTAAACACGCAAGCCCTGGAAACCATCTCATTACCAGAGGTGCCAGCCGTCACACCCTGGATAGAAGGGCATAATTGCTGCAAACAGCTAATCACTAACAGCATGACAGCCAAGGGCCTACAGCCGTCCTTTTCTTCACTTCAGGATCTGTCCCACCATGAGGGGAAAGGCGCCAAAGGAGCAAGCCATGCGTGAAGACATGGCTCCTGTCTCAGAAAAAGGGCGTTTCTTCTCCAACTTGCACAAGATGCTTTGGGAGGCCTCTCTTTGTTACCAAACTTGAAATCTTGACGCTTTTATCTAAATGTAGTGCCTCTGGACTTCAGAGATGTTATCTTAAGCCCAGTATGGCAGAGGATGGTCTTCTGTGTGACACTGGCCATTTGCAAAAGGATGTGTATCACAAAAGTAAACTTTTGCTTTTAGGAGAGTATATGGGCAAATATGGACTGGACACCCATTGTGTAGACGCTACTGCATAAGGTTCCTAGGGGTAAAATAAAATAAATAATCGTTCTCATAATTTCTTTAACTATATTGCCATGGTAATCTATTAAAATAAGTGGATGGCTTCATCTAGAAAATTCCACATAGATATCAAAACAGAAGTTGTTGCAGGTATCTGGGAGGTGTGTGATTACAAAATTAACAAGCACCTGGATAAATTCAAGCATATCTCTTCTCCCGAACCCATCTCCTTCAACCATTGGGAGAATGCCCTCTGTGTGTCTGGAGCTGTCCTAGGTGCTTGGGACAGAAATGCAGTTGTGGCCTCAAGGAGCTTATGCATTAATGAAAGAGAGCCACAGATAAATCAGTAACTATGCTGTGGAGTAGGAAGTATGGGATTGGAGGTGTCAATATGAGCTTCTTTTAATGTCTGAGGGCAGCTTTTTTTTTTTTTTTTTTTTTTTAAATTTAAGTAATCTCTACACCCAACCTGGGGCTCGAGCTCACGACTCCAAAATCAAGAATTGCATGCTCTTATGACTGAGCCAATCAGGTGTCCCTAATGTCTGAGGACAGCTTTTGTGCACAGAAAAGACCATGACGGCTATTTTGGTTTTAAAAATTATCAATTCAGAAATCTATTTTCCTTAGGCCTTTGAATTCAGCCTATAATCTTATTATCCTGTTTATAAATAAAATGGATTAGTTCAAATTGAATAGATTTAAATAAATTCAAATTGCAATGGTGCCATTTAAAACTTTATTAAATTCTCTTAAACTTTGAAAGCTGTATTTACGATTTAATATCTTCTTTTTCTTAAGTGCTTCAAATACTTGACTGAGCAAGCCAAACCTCCCTAAATACTTCAGTAGTGCTTGTGAATCTATAAATTGCTGATACTCTGGGAACTGAGGTTGCTTATAGGCCAAAGATCTTCAAGTACACAGGCCCAGGTGATTTTTCCTCTGCCAAGAGGATCCTGAGCCCTCTTATGGTTGCCATGACAACAGGGAACTTGAAGTTCATGCCCTTTGGATAGAATTGGTTTTCTTGAGTCTAAATTACAATCTAACTTAATTCTTACCTCTGTTTTGAGTTGCAACCTTCTTGCCCACATTGCCGCTAACGGTTTTCAAACTGATCTCTTTCCATGTTCTTCGTTGGGTCCCAATTTTTTAAAAAATATTTTATTTTGGTAAAATATACCTGACATAAAATTTACCACTTCAGCTATTTTTTGGCATGCATTTTAGTGGTACATTAAGTACATTCACATAGTTGTGCAGTCATCACCACCATCCATCCCCAGAGCTTTTTTTTATTTTCTCAAATTGACACTTCATACCCATTAAACAGTAACTCCCCTTCCGCCTTCCCTGCGGGCCCTGGCGACCACCATTCTACTTTCTGTCTCTATGAATTTGACTACTCTAGGTGCCTCAAATAAGTGGGATCATACAGTATTTGTTCTTTTGTGACTGGGTCATCGTCACTTAGCATGTTTTTTAAGATTCATACCTGTTGTAGCATGTGTTTTTAAAGGCTGAACACTGTTTCATTGTATGGACACACTACATTTTTTAAATTCATTTATCCCCCATGAACATTGTTACTTTTACTTTTTGGCTCTTGAGAATAATGCTGCTGGGTGCCCGGGGTTCCAATTCTTACAGACACTTTAATGCTACCCAAGTGTAATTTTACAGGACCAAAGAGTAAAACAAAGTTAAAATAAATAATAACATAGACACACTGGTACATTCCAACAGTGCTGCTGAAAAGGTATTATCAATCTTTCAAAAATAATTTTTTGTATATCCCTTCTGTAAAATATTTTGACAATGCATAAGCAAAGCCATAAAAATGTTTCTACCTATTGATCCGGTAATCCTAGTCCTAAAATGTATCCTAAAGAAATATAATCTACAGAGGAAAAACTTATATAAATGAAGCTCTTTACTGCTAAAGTTATAAAATTTTAAGTTATATACTAATTATATAATACAATTATATAATAGCTATAAAACTGTCGTGAAAAACTGGAGACAACCTAAATATTCAGCAATAGGGAAATGGTTAACTGAACTGAAATGAAACCACTTGAAGCATATTACACATCCATTAAAATAATAAATACAAAAATTCTGTAGCAATAAAAAAGGAGAATATAAAATTATAACTATGCAAGCATGTAAAAATTATGGCTGCAAATGGACAAAGCCTGAAAAAGAACAGGGAAGTACTAAAGTGAATTTTGTGAGAGACTGGTGGATTCAAAATGATTTCTTCCCTTTTAAAAAATATTCTTTGCTGTTGGTAAAAGCAATAAAAATTAAAATTTGAAGTAGCTGACAAAACTTGTCCATTAAAAATAAGGGTACTTGCTGGGTTGCTTTGATGATTAAATAAGTTAATGGATGCAAAAATAGCTAGATACAGTCTGCAGGCACTCTACAGTGTCTCTCCCCAGCCCTCTCTGCCTCACCCCTCCTTCCTTCCAACTTTAGTCGCCAGTGGCTGCAGGATCAACACTGGTCACAAAGTACCTCCATACCTCTCTCTTTCTCAGTAAGAGTGTTTCCTGCACTTTTTATTCTTTTTTATCTATGACTTCCAGAGCTCAATAGGATCTGGGCACTTACACTTTCTGATTCTCTCATCAAATGAACTTGTTCTTTTCTCCTTAGTTAATATATGGTTTTTGAAAAATATATAATGGTAACAGTCTGGCAATTTGTTCCCAAGTTAAACATAGAGTTACTATTATATGATCCAGCAATTCCCCTGCTGAGTAAATATCCAAAAATGAAAGCAGGGACTCGAACAGATATCATACACCCATGTGCCCAGAAGCATTATTCACAATAGCCAAAAGATAGAGAAACAATCCACGTGTCCATCAACAGATAAACAAAATGTGGTACATCCACACAATGGGATATTATTCAGTTTTTAAACAGGAAATTCTGATATGATACAACATGGATGAACCTTGAAGCCAGTCATAAAAGGACAGATACTGTATGAATCCACTTACATGTGGTACCTACACTAGACAAATTCACTGAGACAGGAAGTAGAAGAGTGGATAGCAAGGGCTGGGGGAAGACAGAATAAAGAGTGTTTAATGAGTACAGAGTTTCAGTTGGGGATGATGACAAAGTTCTGGGGATGATGACAAAGTTCTGGGGATGATGACAAAGTTCTAGAGACTGATGGTGATGATGGCTGCACTTAATGTTGTGAATGTGTTCAATGCCACTGAATGTACTAAAAAATGGCTAAAACAGTAAATTTTATGTTATGCATATTTTACCATAATTCTAAAAAAGAATATGGCATTAGTATACCTCCCAGATTATGTGTTAATAATTTACCAAGTACTTTCTAGAAGTAATGCCTTAGGTGAAGATAAAGAAAATGGGAAAATTTCAGGGATTGTGGCTGGGAAGACAGAAAGACTATAGGGCACGTAGCCCTTTAAGTTCCCCACAAACTGCACTACAGCTGCACAAATCCCATCACTCTGCCTGTGGGTACAGAGTGATCCTGGTCATCAAGGGAGTGTGGAAAAAACAATCAGAGGTGAGATGTCAGTGTGGACAATGGAGTGGGTTGTGGTCACGGTGACAGCAGAGGAGCAAATTTTTTAGTATATGTGCTGCTGAAGCGAGCACGGAGCAAATTTTTTAAAAAGGCTAGAGGGAAATCAGCTAAACAATATTAACTGCAAAACCAACAGAAAAGGCCTCTGAATCCACCTGCCAGAGTCCAAATAAGAGTTTAACTGAACAGGTGAACACCAAATCCAAATCTTTGCAAGAGCGTTTCTGGGCCAGGAGGTCCAAGCTCCTGCCAGAGACATCTTGTGATGAGGACCCAGGCAAGCCTCTGCCCTGTTGATGGGCACTTGCTCTCTCACATTTATCCACTGCCAATCCTTCCTCAGTTCTCTCTCCCGTTGAGGGAAAATCTGTATCTGAGTCATTTGCTGATGGAGTCTGTCCTTATTCTGCCCTCTGCAACAGCACAGAACAATTTCATTCCCTCCTCTATTTGAAGTCTTTTCTGGGTTTGGATCTTCTTTATTCAGATTTAACAACATCCTCAGCATCTTCAACTGGTCCTCGTACTCTAGTCTATGGCTTCAAGACCTGAACTCCAGCTATCAGATGTGGTCTGACTGGTACTCTCACCTTCCATTAGCAGGACATGTTCTCCAATTAGGACTGCCGTCGAACCCCACTGTAATTATGACTATGAATGTCTGACTGCTGTGCTAGATTAGAAACTACTTGCCGTTTCACGTGCAAAGGACCTGGGGGTTATTCGTTTCACTATTCATTAATTGAACCTATTGGACCCCCAAGATCAACATGTAAAACATCTCCTAAATGGAAGAAGTAACATTTGTTGAGTATAGTCACAGATGATAACTACACTTAGCATGGTAAGCATTGCATAATATATAAATTGTCAGATCACTATGTTGTACACCTGAAACTAATGTAACACTGTATGTCAACTACACTTCAATTAAAAAAAGAAAAAGAAAGAACATTTGTCAAGTACTTAATCTGTTTTAGGCACTCTGTTACAGACATAATTTAAGCCACACATCAACCCTCATGTGAGAAGTATTACTTTCCCCACCTTATGTTAAGAAAATCAGAGCTACGTTCACACCTATAAGAAGAATCAAAGTCAATGCACCTGGCTCCAAAGCACTTCTGTTTTCCATACAAGTTAGGATACATTAGACCGCAGAGAATAGAAACCTCAGTTCAGACTGGCTCAATTAAACACCAAGGACAGTTGTGTGACAATGTCCGGTGGTAGAGGAGCCTTTCAGCTCAGCAATGTCAAGAATGCCCATTTCTTCTGTACCCACTTTATACCCACAATGTTGCCTTTGTAGTAACTGTAAAATATGCCCCTTTGTCACTATTAGCAGGAAAGAAAGACTGAGTTGCCATGGTTTTCTTTTAAAAGCAAGGAAAACTTTACTAGAAACCCTCAGCAAGCCATTCTGCATCTCATTGTCTGTGAAAAGAGATCGCTGACAATAAGAATCGAATTGCCCTGCATTGGCCTAGTCAGATAGCCCTGTGTCAGACTAGGTTCCCAGAACTCATCATCTGATGTTCGACATCAGAAAAGGGTATGTCCACCACAGTTGTGTCACCTCTATCTCCACAGAAAGTGGCATGAGGAGGCCTGTGCTGGGCATCCAGAGGCAATCCCTTCCCCAGTGGGACTTCTAATCTAGTATGGAAGACAGGAAGCACTGCACAACTGTTAGAGGTGTGATGTGTGTTAGGGAAGGGAAGGACATGTAGCACATATAGAAGAGAGTCTGGAAAATCGCTGAGTCTCTGTGGTTCTAGAAGGCCTCCAGAGGAATGACGGTCCTGGAGAGACTTGGACAATGCTGGGCAGAGGGAAGAGTACATGGAGACTAGAGTGGAGAAGGAATTGAACTCTCACACTGTGCCTTAAGTCCTTGGGACACCTAACAGCCAGAGACCAATCATCTGATTAGTCGCTCATTCATGCATGCACTTGTTGTACAAATATCTACCTGCAGCAGGTGAGATCATGTGCGCATCATCGGTGAAAGACACCTGCTCAAGAGACGATTAGTCTGTGAAAGAGCCATGCCTTGCACTTCATCTCTCTTTCTTGCTAGCCATCCTATTGTATATTTGAACTCCCACCGCAGTCTAAACCACCCCAAAAAGGTGAATTTCAAACCACAGGTGGTACGTTCTGTTATCATTAATGTTTGTTTGATTAAAAGAATTTGGAGCACCTGTAGAAAAAGAATTTGGAGCACTCAGCCGGTTGAGTGTCCGACTTCCGCTCAGGACATGATCTCATGGTTTGAGAGTTAGAGCTTGGGCTCTCTGCTGTCAGGACAGAGCCTGCTTCCCATCCTATGTCTGCTCTCCGCCTCTCTGCCCCTCCCCCACTGGTGCATGGATGCAAAAATTAACATTAAAAAAGAATTGGGAATTATTAAAATGAGGTTTTAAGATTACAGTAAATTTTAATTATTTGTGTTCTCTTATTAGATGTTTCTATGGATAGGCCCATTCACTTCTGATCTCAAATCTCAGCATATGCAGAAAATGATAGTATCAATAAGAAAACAAACAAAGGTAAAAAGGCACAACAAACTGGCTGACACAAAGAATTTGGTAAACAAAGCATATAAATTCCACTTAGTTTTTCTAAGAAACATTCTTTCCTGGGGGGCCTGGATGACTCAGTCAGATACGTGTCCGACTTCAGCTCAGGTCATGATATCATAGTTTGAGCCCCATGTTGGGTTCTGGGCTGACAGCTCAGAACCTGGAGCCTGCTTCAGATTCTGTGTCTCCCTCTCTCTCTGCCCTGCTACCGCTCTCCCTCTCAAAAATAAATAAACATTAAAAAAATGTTTAAAAAAAAAAGAAACATTCATTCTGGATGGCAGTAGATTGTACTTCAAGGACATTTTTTCCTATTACTTCTTTTCTAAAACTTTTGGCTTTCCCTAAATCAATCAATAATCATCCAATGTAGCATTCAGTCTACTAAAAAAACAAAAACAAAACAAAAAAAACAAAAAAGAACAAAACAAACACCCAACTGTCAATGTCAATAAAAGAATGGCTCAGAGCAGTACAGCTCTTACCATGAGGGCACCTATATATATATTTTTTCATTTATTTTCGTAGTAGAAACTGCACTTCAACCATGATGTGTAACTCACACATTAAGAGTATTTGATAAACATCAAAGTAATAATGGGCAAGGGGAGAAGTGGAAACAGGCTGCATTTAAAAGATTTTTAATAAACCTTCCTCACAACTTGAGCTCAGATGCTCAGGGCCAGCAAGCAGGCTGTGGCCCTCCAATGTAGGCTGAGGCCATAGTGACTGGTGCTAAATCAAACCCCTCCCCAGCCCTCACTTGCTCCCTGCGAGCAGCTGCTTCTCCAAGAACACTTGTTCTCAGGAAAAGATCTGATAAATTTATTCTATCAGTTAGGGATCTCTGAAAAAAGGGGCAGAAAACCATCTCCCACAGGTTTAGTTCCAGAGGGACTTTACCGGCTTAGAGGAGTATTTTCAGGTCAGGGATTTCTGGAATCAGAAAATGCCCTTAGGGCTGGGTTCTTCTCCGCCTTTCAGTCCTGATATCTCTACAGAGGCTTCATTTCTGCCTCCGCGTGGCGGACCCTAGACACACTGGGCTACCCAGATCTGATGCCTGCTCCAGCACCAGGTTCACCTCTGCCCCAGTAATATCCAGCAAAAAAGAACTCCTGCCCCTTTGTTCCACGTAAGTTCCTAGATTCACTCTGACTGGCAAAAGTCACATGTCCTGGCCTGAACCAATCTCTGCAGCAAGAAGAATGCAACCCACAGAATGGTTATCCCTGAACCCCTGACTCCAAGAGGCAGGGAGGGCGCTGAAGCCACACTCAGCCCACACAGGCTGGGAACAGAAACCAGAAGCCAATCTCTGAAAAAGGAGAAATGGATGCTCAGTAGCAAATCACAAATGTCCTCTATATCCATTCACATTCTTCCCAGTATTTCTACTCTTGCAGGAGATAAAGACATAAAATAAGAGTCTCAAACGGCTCTCATCCTGGACTTTCCAGCGTTTGGGTGTGGATGGCACTGCTTCCTCAACCCACCAAGCCACCCGGACACCAGTCCTCTTCTCCAATATAAGCAAACACATGACATGATTGCTTCACGTGTAAACCCTTATGAGAAGACAAAGGTGTTAATGTAATTGATATGCATGTGATTATCACCATTAGTAAGGCAGTAGATATGCACAGGATTATCTACCTCAAAACGTAAGGTGATTGGTACCTGTGCGATTATCTGCCACGAAGGCATGCCCTTTCCTGCTTCTAATGCAATTTACCTTCCTCCCTATAGATGGAATTGATGCCCACGTGATGACTTAATCCAGACCCACATGTGATTATGCCTATGCAATTATCTAACACTATGATATGCCATGATTGAAACCCATGTGATTATCTGCTAAGATGATACCCATGCAAATGAAAATTGGCAAGTCCTGTAAGCTCTAATAATAAGCCTCACTACAAGCCAAAACCAAAGAAGAAAGGTTCTTCTTCAGAAAAAAAGGCCACCTATACACGCTAAGTATAGATGTGTATGCATGCAGTGTGTACGAGTGTATATGAGAGAGATTGAGATTCATCTTTTTGTGGTGTTTAAAACTTAGAATAAAACTATAAAAGTGAAAGAAAAGAAATGTCAAGGTCATTTTCAGCTCTAGAATTCTCAGATTCTAGGCTCTAATAATAACTGGAGGAGTATTCTTAATTTCACAGGAAGTAGTATTTATTCCATCACCAACTTGTGTTTTAATTCACAGACTCTGGTTCATAGTGACTGTTTTGCCCTTTGATGACCACACAAGGAAACCAGGAGTAGAGAATTACTGATGTAAATACGAACAACAGAAGGTACAGCACCAACACATAAATCAGCAAGGCCACGTTTTCAACTCCAGAGCATGTGCCATTATTACAGACAAGGCCACACTCAGCTGTACTTCCCAGCATCCACTGCTCTTCTTCAAAAGAAACAATCTAAGTAATAGCATGTTTGGTCATTTATCTTGCTCTTTTTCCCCAATTCGCTGTTCTGACTTTTGAGAAAAGCATGTAATATCCCCATAGAATTTGATGATTTTCTTTGTTATTGTCAAAAAATGCTAATCCATGAAGAGAACCTTCCTGGGTAATGTTAATTCAGCTGCCTGTTTTATAATAGGATTATGTTTTCCAGGATTTAAAAATCCCACTTGTTAGCTACCAAATAGACTTCTACAACAGCTATAAAATCAAATTTAATCCCTATTGGCATTAACAAAATAGCTGAGGTACAATTCATGTCTAACTACACTACCCCTCCAATAAATATATAACATTTCTTTTGAAGTTTTAAAAGGAAACTGTTCAGTGGAGAACCAGTCTCGTGGGTCCAATCATGCAATATCTCTAAGGCAGAATAAATGTTTATATATGGTAAGGGCTATGGGAAAAATGTACTTAAACAGATTAATCCATGTTTACTAATGCTCCCTTTTTCATCATGCAAATTCAAGTTAAAATGATCTTCATTTCTTTCATTTGAAAATAGTTATGGGGGAGCAAACTATTTGTTCTATTAATATTTAAAGAATCTAATTAGGTTCAAATTAATTTCAGAATAGAATACTACACCAAATTTGAGGTGGAGGCTAATAGCGTATTTCACTTTACAAAGGGGAGGGCATTTTTTGGAGGGTGGGTGAAGATAAGGGAAGGCAAAGGGCCCTCAAAATGATCTTGTGAAACTGAGGGCTGATGGGGGGTGGGTGATGGGTATTGAAGAGGGCATCTTTTGGGATGAGCACTGGGTGTTGTATGGAAACCAATTTGACAATAAATTTCATATATTAAAAAAAAATGATCTTGTGGGCCAGCAAGAGTGGTAATCAGATTTCCTTTTGTCTTTGGCTCTTCATTCCTATACTATCCTCTCTTCAAAAATGGAGTTGAGTTGGCATTAAAGGGCCTTCTGGGAATGCAAAATTCAAGTGTGGTGAAACAGAGACATATTTCTCCCACCACCCTCCTTCCTCCTCCTTCAGACAGGTGACTCAGGAAGCTTATGGTTTAGCCAGATGGGAACAAAGATATGCTGGCAAATATTGTTTCAAGATGAAGGAGAAGAAAACAAGGAGGCTGACATGTAACATATCAAAGAATATTCAGGCACTCGGAAGTTGAACATGAATCTCAGGGCAGTCCAACCTCTTTAAAGATGCAAATTGCAGTCAAACACAGAAAACAGTAGGGTTCTGTTTATCCTTTCACAAAGGGTGCAAACTGCTAATCAGGCTCCATTGCTGGGCTGGCCACTTTGTTTATCAATAAACAGGAAGACAGTTAGACTATAATTTTCCTGCCTAGTACTGGTAGCCAAAAGGAAATGCTGGCAGCTTGGTAGTACTGAGTTCCAGTTGCATCAAAACCCAATTATTATTGTAATAATGTATGGGTGTTTGCAAGTTGCACAAGTGCGCTACACATGTCCAGAGAATCATGTGAAACATGTTGGCAGAGAACGAGCTTGGTGATACACGGACTAAGGGGAGCTGTCAAAATAGGCCGGTCCTCCAAGAGCTCAGCTGTGGAGTGTTGTTTAAAAACACACGCGTGCTGGGAAAGAGTTACCACGACAGATATGGAAATCTTCTGCATGTTAATACAACACGACAAAAATATGGTTTGACAAAAATCAAACAACAAACAGGCTTCAGAATGGGAAATTTGGTTGGAATATGCTGTAATTGCCACTGCAAACTGTTACAACAGAACACTCATACACTTCAGAGTTATTTTCATGTCAGTAGGAACTACCTTCCTGAGATACTATAAAACTCCAAATTTCAAATACAGCACAAGATCCCAAATCTAACATATAACAAAAGTTCAATCATACATGTGTGTTTAAGCATTCAAACTGTCCAAATCATGACCTAAGGTCTTCGTTTCATTTGTCTGTATAGATGCATCTATAAGAGATTAAGACGCATTCCAAACTTCACATAACTCCCAAGATGGAGCATGACAAATACAAAATACAAAGAGACTATATTTTCCACAACACAGTGTTTCTATCTTTTTTTTTTCAGATTTTAACAAGTTTACGGTGCTTCTATTAATGTTGAAATGGTGCATGTGTTATCATTATATATATTGATCACATGTAATGCATGTATTCATCAAATGTTTGCTGAGTACCTACTATGTACCAAGCACCGGGGTAAGCTGTTGGGATACACTGGCACCCTCTGCACATAGTTGAGTCTACCAGGAAAGCAGGTGTGGAACAAGTCATTACATTAAGGCGTAATGACCGTTATGATGGACTACGTGAGCCACTCTTTTTCTGTGCACCCAACCAGTCTTCACTGCTGTGTCTGGCTCTCCAAGATGCCAAACCACAGCAGCCTCTCTGGCAACTTGAGATAGGGAACCATAGCTTGCTTCTGCTTGGACAAGACTTGGACAAGTGAAAATTTGGTAAGTTCTGTACGGCTCTGATAATAATTTTCATTAGCAAATGTAGTGGCCACAAGTGAAGCTCTAGGGTGTAGACTACCTGGCTTCCCTACTTATTGGCTTTGTGACATTGGGCAAGTTTGTTAACCTCTCTGTATTCCACTCTCCTTATCTGTCAATGCAAATAATAGCACCACTTCCACAGGGGTGCTGTGAACCTGAAATGAGGGAATCCATGCAAAGACTTAGAAATAGTGTTGGCACATAGGAATGTTCTAAATGTTCTCTAGTATTGTTCCTACACCACCTTCAGCACCATGGCCAGCACCAAGGCTCATTCCTCCTAGGGCAGAGACCAGAAAGAATGATTGTAGATAACTGCCTTTGGCCCAGGAATGGACCAAAATGCAGAATCCAAGAAGAACTCAGGATGGACTTCTGATAATTCCCATCCCTGCTCTGACCCTCAGAACTGATGGCTGACCCTCAGAACTGACAGCTGATATGTGGAGTATGTCTCTAGGGGAAATGTGGAGAAACTCAGTAATAGCTCCCAGCCTAGACAGTGGGAGTTCCTGACCAATGGGAGTTCTCTCGTATCTTGACTCCAAACTTGGGTGCTTCATACCCACTTCAGGATCCTTTGCTTTGACAGGTTACTTGGAACTTCCTTCCATTTATTGGCTCTACTTTCCTACGTTCCTTCCCCCCATGTATCTAGCCATCCACAGCTCCAGGAAAGAGAAGCTCTTGACATTCTCATACCCTGTAGCAGTTGGGCCAGATCATCAGCCTTCCCCTGCTACTAGGGAAAGGTGATTAGATGATGTGGATGAATGGCTTAGTTGAAAAGCTTACTGGGGTTCAATCCTAGCTTCATTTTTCTATCCTGGGAGGCTCCAAGAATTCATCCTCTACTAGAAAAACTTGAGGCATCTTTGCAAAGCCTACTTTCATCTTAGGCCAGCTCCCTGGCTCATCTTTCTCTCTAGGCTTTTGCTCTTCTGACACATGTCTAGGAAGGTCTTTTCAGTGTAGTTACCTAGAGCTAATCAATACTTTTCCCGAGAATATGTGCTTCTTAGACTAGATTTAGGTGGAAATTCAGGGCACAACTGCTAACTTTTGGAGGTAACTTTTGGAGGTAACTTTTGGAGGTTAATTTATGACCCCTGAATGGCTAGCACAATTGCATCAAATGGGAAAAAGTTGCAAAAACATATTTGAAACAGGCAGCCTATCTTTATTAGAGAGGCAGGTAATGCCTTGGGTTAATTTTTGACTTGACATTTGCCTCTGACAAGCCACACTTTACTTTTATTTTCCCATTAAAACACCATCTTCCCGAACCTACACAGCAGGTATTGAATAAGAATTAAGTTATCATCATCCTGAGAAGCTCTGGTGTATTTAAAAATACATGGCAAAAGTATATTAATTCTTAATCACCTCTCTAAATCAAAATGTTAAATTATGCCTTAAAATATACCCACTAATTTATTATTGAAAATATGGTGGCGGGGGGGGCACCTGGGTGGCTCAGTCGACTTCAGCTCAGGTCATGATCTCACGGTTCATGAGTTTGAGCCCCGCATCAGGCTCTGTGCTGACAGTTCAGAGCATGGATCCTGCTTCAGATACTGCGTCTCCCTCTCTCTCCACCCCTCTCCCCACTTGCAATCTGTCTCTCTCTCTCAAAAATAAATAAACATTAAAAAAAATTAAAAAAAAGAAAATATAGTGGTATTTAATACTTACAAATTGTGGCCACTGAAATAAGAAAACTTGAAAAATACACGATTTTTTGATACCAAGTATGTTGTGCTGCAAAATTTCATGTTGTATCCCCTTCATTTTGGTGGTAGCTATGTGTACTTGGTTCTTTAGTCACAGAGATTTAGCAAACTGAAACCTCCTGGGTTTATTTTGTGAAAACCACCTGTGGTTCCTTGATAAAAAAGAAGAGATTTTAATTGGTAGCTAAATTTGGAATAAGCAAGTTTAATGATTTTCACTATAGATTCCAAGTTATATCTTACTTCATTTTGGAGGAAATGACTATAGTTTCTACTTTTATAAAGTTTTAGCTCATTTAAACTGGGTTCCTTTCTTTCAATCTTAATTTTATGCTCAAAGATCTGTTGTAGGCTTGGGCTTTCCATAGTCAGGTATATCATATTATAGATGATACTGTCTTATTTAATTGGATTCCTAGGAATTGCAGGAAAAGACGTAACTGGTGATTTGAAGCCTACATTTCTTTGTAAAGAGATTTTGTTGAGCTCATTAAATGGAAATTGCTGACAATTATGACCCTAATAGAGATATTTGAATCCTTGCATTATGAAGAACCCTGTTCTGAAGAATAAACAATGAGGGGTGGGGGGGGGAAGGTCAGGGTTTTTTGGGGGGAGGTTAGAGCAATTACTCCACAAAAGGGGAAAGGTTATTTAAGGGCATGAAGGGATTGATAAAAGACTGAAAACACTTTAGTACTTTTATGAAAACCTGGATAGGTTTTTATATCAGAACGTTTAAGGATCAAAAACACCTTGCAGAGTTCCTAAGCACAGTTCAGCTTTCCATACTGTTCCAAAAAGACTCACAGATACCCCAAATCGTATTGAAGAAATCTCCCAAGCTCTCAAGTCTTTTACTAAAGGCACAGCCCCTGGGAGAGGAGCCTTCCATCCCAATTTCCCACCCCTATTGAAGAAGAGTGAGTTCCCCACACCCCTGTATACATTTAATCATTCTTTGCACATCAGTTAGCTTTCTCCCTGTGGGGAGGATATACCTCACTACTCTACGAATTTATTTCAACCGAAGTAACAGCATGGAGGTATAGAATTTAGCCAAGTGGATTTGTGTGTGCTTACTGTAAGTACAAATAGGAGTTTGGTGTCTGTGAACTTGTGTGTGTGTGTGTGTGTGTGTGTGTGTGTGTGTGTGCATACACACATGTATGCATGAAAAGAAGCCAAATGAGAAAGCACAAATTAGCCAGAATATGTGCATTCGGGGTAGAAAAGGATCTTCCAACCGTATGACAATTAAAGGCATTACAGAGGAACTCAAAAGTTAACTGGCTTTAAATGACTGTCAGGAAATCGTATTTCTATTTCTCAAATGATAATAAGCCAATGACCTTGATTGATATTTGGTGTTTCTTAATGAGCAACTCATACTGGCAAATGCAATGACTCCCGGGTTCTGCAGTCTGACAAGTGATGAGGAGTGCTTTTTAAACTACTGCTTGTGAAGAGAACTTAGAAAGTGGCTCGCTGCTGGGGACACAATTGCACTCCTCTTGCCTTTGCAGTGTTGCCCCCAATTGTTGTCTCCTTCACAACCACTAACCTTCCTTTAGGCCTCACATGTGTCCTGATACTCAAGGTAGATAGAGCAGAAGCATTCAAAGAAGATGGCCTCATAGAATGATCCTATGGGGCTTCTGAGGCACTGGCTATTGCTTAGAAGGCAAATGGCTTCCTCTTGCTTTTTGCGATGGTGGGCAGCTTTGACAGGACGATCCTCCTGTAAGACCTAGGTCCTATGGCAAGCAGAGCAAGTGGTGGGGAAGGGGGCCTCTGTTCCAATCCCCAACCAGGGGCTCACCTCGACAGTCTGCTGAGGGAGGCTCTGTGACAGTCCTCCTCCTTCTGTTTCCCATAATGGAGAATGTCATTGTAAACGGGTCTTTCTGGACACAGACCACAGCCTAGATCTCCCTTGCTCTAACCATTCTCACGGGGCCCAGGCCCTCACAGGCAGATTTGGATACCTTTCTTTACCATTTTCCTACTCCCTTTCTGCCAAAAACTATTCAAGTACCCAGCACAGAAATGCAAAGTAAAAATTTACTAGTTAGCTGCTCAAGAAAGAGAATCTCTTCTCTGGATTCCTAAGAAAAAAATAAATGAGATATTCCTAGGAGAGTTGTCTCTAGCCACCTAGTGTTAAGAAATCTGTGAGGGAACTAGAGAGAAAACGTGTTATTTTTGTCTCTAGAGTCTTTTCTTTGTCTACCATTTGTATTTATTTTGTATTTCTTTTAAGTTTATTTATTTTGAGAGAGTGAGAGAGAGAGCAGAGAAGGGGCAGAGAGAAAAAGAAAGATTTGAATCCCAAGCAGGCTCCGCATTGTCAGTGAGCAGCCTGACATGGGACTCGAACTCACAAGTTCATGCTAGATCATGACCTGAGCTGAAATCAAGAGTTGGAAGCTTAACCAACAGAGCCACCCAGGCACCCCTATCTGTCTGCCGTTTTAAATGTTTATTTATTTAAAAGACAGAGAGAAAGTGAGGGTGAGCAGGGGAGGAGTAGAAAGGGAGAGAGGGAGAGAGGGAGAGGGAGGGAGGGAGGGAGGAAG
Organism: Panthera uncia; assembly: GCF_023721935.1. Classification (NCBI taxonomy): domain Eukaryota; kingdom Metazoa; phylum Chordata; class Mammalia; order Carnivora; family Felidae; genus Panthera; species Panthera uncia. Next base: position 68,223,747 of record NW_026057576.1, on the reverse strand, counting down.
GGAGAGAGAGAGGGAGAGAGGGAGAGAGGGAGAGAGGGAGAGAGG
>NW_026057576.1:68170846-68223602 GCF_023721935.1 Panthera uncia | reverse complement strand
GAGAGAGAGAGAGAGAGAGAGAGAGAATCCCAAGCAGGCTCCACACTGTCATTGCAGAGCCTCATGTGGGGCTCAATTTCACAAACTGGGAGATCATAACCTGAGCCAAAATCAAGAGTTGGCTGTTTAACTGACTGAGCCACCCAGGTGCCCTGTCTACCATTTTTAGAGGAAGGTTTAAAAAAATAGCAAAATTGGCAAACTCCATCACATCTAGAGCAAAAACCTACCTGGGACCTATATTACCCTACAAAAATCAAGAATCTAAGGTGTGAATCAATACCAGTGAAACTTGGCATTATAAGGAGACTTGAATTGATGCATCAGGCCCTTGGCCAGGAGTATAGTTAAGACAATTGCTCTTTAGATATTTACCAAACACTCATACAGTGCTTACAGAGGGAAAATTGAGGCACAGAGAAGTAGAATAATTTGCTTAAGGTCACACTATTAGGACAAGCTGTTACCAGAATCCAGATATAGGCAGTATGGCTCTAATATCTGTGTTCTTAACTGTCAAATTACATTCTTCTATGTGAAAAAAATCATCTTAAGGAATATGCTATCTATTCTAAATTTTCTAAATTTTATTCCTTTAAGAATGATACCACTACTTAAACAAATATTTATATAGCACTCGAGAGTTTACAAAGTGCTTTTCTATTTGAGCCTCACAGCTGGTCTTGTGGTATGTGGTGCAGGTTTCATTACCGCATATCTCATGGGCCAGATAAGGACACAGAGGTTCTTGAAATTTGAGACTCGAGTTTCCTGGTCAGATAGTGTTAAAATTAGGACATTTCAATATGTTTTCTGTTGCCAAATCCCCTACCCTTTCCACTGACTGGGCTGCTGGTATCAAATCAAGGTGCCCACAAGTGACATCCCAGATTTTATTACCTTAGGTTCCCACAGAAAGGCCTTCCTTAAATTACAATTCAGGCCTTCTTTGGCTTCTTAAAGGCTAAGTAAAGACCCCACATGACCATAAAATCCTAACACATCTCCACTACTTACAAATCAAATTAGAAAAACAAAATGATATTATGTTCATATAAGTTGCTTTTGTCCTTCAGAAGGGAACTTTCTCTTAGGAACAACTATAAGGGATCAGAAGACACAAGGAGACATTTCCCCAAAAAGATGAAACAAAATACTGAATGCTTCTGAACATATTTAGAAAAGATTTAGATAATTAGTGAAGAGGTGAGTTTTGAATTAGTGAGAACTGAATACAAAACAAAATCAGAGGAAAAAAAAATAATTACAAACTTCAGGGTAAACAAAAACCTACCTGGGACCTATATTACCCTACAAACTGCAGGGTAGGTTGGCAGAGAAAAAAGGTAATCAGCTTACTGCTACATAGTTAAACTCCAAATAGTTTTTACACTAGATACTAATCTTATCAAAGTTATATATAATTTTATTGGATAATTGAGGGATGAGGAAATTCACATATAGTAGTAAGGGTGGTGGTGGTGCGGGCAAATCCTATAGCAAGGAGTCAATATCATGCCTGAAACTGAAAAAATAAGTCAAGAAGTGTATCACTTAGAGATAGGGAAATAAATGCCACAAGAATAAGCTAGAAGAGATAAAATGCACTGCCTCTGGAGAGGAGAAATGGAATGATGTTTAGGGGCTGCTTTATTTCAAAACTATTTGACTTTTTATGTGTAAAAATGAATTTTCGGCTTTTCAAGTTTATAATTTAAGTCTAATCAAGTTTAGACTTAGATTCTTTTCAAGTTTATAATTTAAACATTTTTAAAATTTTAAAAAATGTTTATTTAGTTTTGAGAGACAGCCAGAGCACAAGTGGAGGAGGGGGAGAAAGAGAAGGAGACACAGAATCCAGAGCAGGCTCCAGGCTCTGAGTGGTCAGCACAGAGCCTGATGTGGGGCTCAAACTCACAAACTGTGAGATCATAACCTGAGCCGAGCCGAAGTTGGATGCCTAACCGACTGAGCCACCCAAGGGCCCTGATAAAATTTTTAAAGGATGGGTACTTTACTTTGGTAATATGGCAAACGACATTCTCTAAAGAGCCATCCAACCATAAAATGGATACATTTCAATAAAAGTACTTTTTAATACATTGCTGGGCTCATAAGAACGTTAAGGGAATTTTCCAGAGGCCAATGTAAAACAACTACAACAACAAAACTGAGTTAACTTCTGATTTACGAAACGTCAGAAAAATAAGAAAGCTTGGAACTAAATACCTGTATCAGACCTAGTATCAGGATACTAAGTCTGAAATCACTGTAAAGTGGGGGAGAACAAACTGAGGCTTCAAATCAGTAATATCCCTGACTCCCAGCAAAAGCAAACACAAATTATCCTTGAAGGAAAACTTTCCCACTCTAGGCCGTTAGGATTCCCAAGAATAATTCCTATCAATATGGATGGGTTCATATCATGAGTATGAATCAGTGAACAACAAAAAGTGATTTAAAGGCAAAATAATTGAAATAGATTCAGAATATACCAAGTAGGTATGAAAAAAAATCAAATAGAACTTCTAGATATGAAAAATATAACAATTAAAATTAAAAACTCAGAGGATACGTAAAATAGATAAAACACACTGAAGAGAATTAGTAGTGTTGGTAAGATATGAAGAACTAACCAGCAGTGTAGCATAGACAGAAACGAAGACAGAAAATGTGAAAAGACACTAAGAAACGAGGAGGATAGAATGAAAAGCTCTTAAATAGGTCTACTTGGCATCTCTGAAGGAAAGAATAGAAAGACTGGAATAGAAGCACCATCTGAATTGTTAACGGTGGAAATTTTATAGAACTGATAAAAGACATGAATCTATAAACATAGGAAAAACAACTTATACTTAGTAAAGGAAGGAAAAGGAGAAAGAAGGGAAGGAGGAATAAGCCAACATGTCATCATTATTTTAGTAAACTTCAGTACACCAAAGACAAGAAGATCTTAAAAGCAGCCAAAGAAGGGGCACCTGGGTGACTCAGTCGGTTGAGTGTCTGACTTCAGCTCAGGTCATGATCTCATGGCTCGGGAGTTTGAGCCCCGCATTGGGCTCTGTGCCGACAGCTCAGAGCCTGGAGCCTGCTTCGGATTCTGGGTCTCCCTCTCTCTCTGCCCCTTCCTGCTCGTGCTCTGTCTCCCTCTCAAAAATTAATAAACATTAAAAAGAAAAAAAAAAGCAGCCAAAGAAGAAGAGGCAAGTAACCTTGTTTTTAGACTGGCAGTGGCATTCCCAATAGCAACAATAGAAATGAGAAGATAATGAAATAATATCTTCAAAGTTCTGAGAGAAAATAACTGTCAATCTAGATTTCTCTATTTAGCCAAACAACAAAGACATTTTCAAATAAATAAAAACCGTGAGTTCACCATCAACAAACCTTTGCTATAGGGAAATTCTGAAAGGGGCACATCAGGAGAAAGAAAGATGACCTGGAAAGAAGGTCTGAGATGTAAAAGAAGGAATAATGAGAGAGGTAAAGAAGTGATAATATATACACACAGGTTAATCTCAGGGTGCCTGGGTGGCTCAGTCGATTAAGCATCTGACTTCGCTCAGGTCATGATTTCCTGGTTGGTGAGTTCAAGCCCCACATTGGACTCTCTGTTGTCAGTGCAGAGCTCACTTCAGATCCTCTGTCCCCCCCCCCTGCCCCTCCCCTGCTCATGTGCACATGCATATGCACACTCTCTCTCTCAAAAATGAGTAAACATTAAAAAAATGCATATAGGTTAATAATCTAAATAAAAATTGTATATATAAAATAATGATAGTAATAATATGAAATTTGTGCGATTAGAAAGATATAATTGAAATACTAAGCAAAAATAACATCAATTGTAAGGGAGATGACTGGATTTAAAGTTTTCTAAAATTCTTGTGTTGTCCAGGAACAAGAATTAACAGGTAAATTTTAGGCTTCATTAAGTACCCTGGTAAAATTTCAAGAGTAACCAATAAAAGTTAGAAATACAGTCATAAGTTCTAAATGAAAAGAAGAACATGGAGTAAGAAAACAAACCAAAAAAGTAAAATTATCTTTAAAAGGCAGAAAAGATGAGAAAATAAATAAGTGAGAAAAATAGGGCAAAAAGTAATGGTATATTTAAATCTAAATTTATTGGGGCGCCTGGGTGGCTCAGTCGGTTGGGCGGCCGACTTTGGCTCAGGTCATAATCTCGTGGTCCGTGAGTTTGAGCCCCATGTCGGGCTCTGTGCTGACAGCTCAGAGCCTGGAGCCCGTTTCAGATTCTGTGTCTCCCTCTCTCTGACCCTCCCCCATTCATTCTCTGTCTCTGTCTCAAAAATAAATAAACGTTAAAAAAATAATAAATCTAAATTTATCAGTAACTACATTAAACATAAGTGAAGGGGCGCATGGCTGGCTCAGTTGGAAGAGTATGTGACTCTTAATCTTGGGGTCATGAGACTTTGAGCCCTGTGTTGGGTGTAGTGATTACTTAAAAAAAAAAAACAAAAAGAAAATAAGTCGATTAATGTTCCAGTTAGAAGACACAGATTGTCCACATGGGTATAAAAATTTTAAAAACAATAGGAGACATATTTAAAACATAACGATATGGAAAGGTTGAAAGCAAAAGGCTAAAAACAATACACTGGGCAGATGCTAACCAAAAGAAACATGGTGTATTCATATCAGACCAAGAAACGTTATTTATTTTTAATGTTTATTTATTTTGAGAGAAAGAGAGTGAGAGAGAGAGAGCATGTGCACACAAGCCCGTGCAAGTGGGGGAGGGGCAGAGAGAAAAGGAGAGAGAGAATCCTGAGCAGTCTCCATACTCTCAGTGCAAAGTGGACCCAGGGCCCAATCTCACAACCATGAGCCATGACCTGGGCCAAAATCAAGAGTGGGTTGCTTGACTGGCTAGGTGCCCCAGACCACAGAAACTTTGAAGCAAAAGCATTTTAGAGGATAAAGAAGGTCAGTGCATAATTATAAATGATTCAATATAAAAGGAAGATATAATAATACTTATTTTTATATACCCAATAACATAGGCTCAAACTACCAGCAGCAAAAATTGATAGAACTATAGGGGGAGACTGGTAAATTCTCTACTGGAGGCTAAATTTCAACTAGCTTCTCACTTATTGATATATCAAGCACATAAAAGTCAGTAAAGATTTGGACATTTGAACAACATAATTAACAAGTTTGGTCTAATGGAAAAATATATAGAACTCTAGTCTACTAAACAGAAACAACACATTCTTCTTAAGCACACATGGAACAGTTACAAAAATGGCTCATGTAAAGCAGAACTCAACAAATTTCTTCCTTCCTTCCTTCCTTTCTTAGAGAGACAGAGAGAGTGAGCAGGGGAGGGGCAGAAAGAAAGAGGGAGAGAGAGAATTGCAAGTAGGCTCTGTGCTGACAGCTTGACTCAGGGCTTGAAATCATGAATCATGAGATCACGACCTGAGCTAAACCCGAGTCAGACGCTTAACCAAGTGAACCACCCAGGCACCCCAGAACTCAACAAATTTTTAAAAATCAGCACCATTCAAATCACCTTCTCTAATCATCATGCAATAGAGGTAAGCAATAGAAGAATAAATAAGAAATCTCTCATATGCTTGAAAATTTAAAAATTCTTAGTCCCTGCTACTCAAACGGTGGTTTGCAGACCACTCTGGGTCCACAAACTCTGATCATGACCATGACACTAGGAGGTAAGTATGAAATGGGGGGGGCGGGGGTACGAATTTAGAAACTTCCATAGTACTTGACAATGCTATGACACCCAAGCAACATTTAATTTTTCTAGAAATTCATTTTTTTTGTATTTTATAAAAGTATCCATCTGCAATAGATTACAAATGCTTAAAAATGAAATAAAGTAACAACAACAAATAAAAATAACCAAATTGGTTCTTCACCACAGGGAGTTTGGGAAGCACTCTTTAGTATCTCCTGGCTCAAGCAAGAGATCAAAATGCAAATTAAAAAGTACTTAGAACCTGGGGCTCAGTCATTTAAGTGTCCAACTCTTGGTTTCGGCTCAAGTCATGATCCCAGGGTTTGTGGGATTGAGCCCCAAGTCGGCCTCTGTGCTGACAGCATGGACCCACTTAGGATTCTCTCTCTCCCTCTCGGCCCCTCCCTCCACTGCACATGTGTGTACTCTTTGTCTCTCTCTCTCAAAATAAATAAACATTAAAAAAAATACTTAGAGCCAAATGGTAATAAAAAATATATGTTCTTATAGACCTATCTGGTTAGATTATAATTATTTACATTTTGCGTGTCTCACCACCAGTCTTTGAGTCCTCCATGTTGGGGATCATGCAGTCATCTTGGTTCCTCTCCTTGTCACAGTGCCTGAGTATTGAGTATCTAAATTTACATATTTAAACTTACATATTAAATATATTTAAATATTTCCTTAAATATTTACTCAACTAAAATAGCAGTCCTGGAATCCTGTCTCTCTTTATTCCACTCCTACTTTCTTGGTGTTGCCCAAGTGTCATGGAGATTCACCAATTTGTGCCTTACTTGGCTTATTTTCACTGTGTCCCAGCAAGCAGTGGCTTATGCAGTCCTATATCTCCTCATGCATTTAACAATGAAAAGAAAAAGATAAGAGGGGTGTGGAGACAGTCTTTTCATCATCCATACTTGGGAAGGTGAGCTGGTAGTGCCATCCTTGACATGAAGGAGCTACTTAAACACAAATTGGATTAGCAGGACAGGATTAGAGCCTGCTGGAAGGTATTATACACTTATAAACTGCTCTGTAGAACTCTTATTGTTTTCATTACAAGCCCATACTCCACAGTGTCAATCAAATGAAATATTGAATTAGCCTATTAATAAAAAAGAAATAAATTGAGATATAAAATGAAGCAACTAAGTTCTAATACTGGAAAAATATTGATTAGACAGTAACAGTTGACTTTAGCAAAACTATAATTAGAACAAAATAAAAAAAGAATATCTGAAATGAATTTTTTTTGAAAGAGAAAGAGAGTAAGGGAGGGTCAGAGGGAGAGGGATAGAGAGAATCTTAAGCAGGCTATTAACTACTTTTCTATCTCCAGCACTTCAAAAAGAAGACGGTAACAACTAGGTACTGATACAGGTTCTTCAAGATCAAGTCTCATCTACTTAACCTCATTTTTCTGGCAAGGTTCAGGGGGAGAAGGTATTTCTAGGCCGGTAAATTGGGATGGTATCTTCATTTTGAAACAGCATTAGATAAAAATCTCTCATAATATCCTCATGAAAAGATTGGATTTTAGGAAAGTTGGGTGATTGAATGACCATATTCACAGTATTGATCCATGAAACTGACCTCTCCATGCCTCAGTTTCCTTATCTGTAGAAGGAGTATAACAGTAGCACCTCACTGGGTTGTTTATGAAACTAAAGCCCTTAGAACAGTGCCTGGATGTCAGTCAGCACTATATAAATAAATAAAACATGATCAGAAGCTTCTAGTTGCATGCTTGTTCAACACTTGGCTCCAACCTCTTCAACATTTCCATCAGAAACTTGTTAAATGCCTGTCAAATTCTCAAATGCTATTAATGATGGATAATAAAATCAAAATCCAAAAAGCTAGGAAATAACATATATGAGATAAAATTAAGTCCTGGACAGAGAGTTTAAGAAAACATTTTTTACAAGCACTAGCCTGGTTCGCCAGAACTTTCTGTGGTAAGAAAGGGAAATTCAACTGACTCCCAAGCTCAGCATGCATAAAACAGTGTGTCTAGCAATTAATGGAAAGTTTAACTGCATTAAGAGAACTGAAGCGTCCTGATGAAGACACTGTCTGGATACAGACGCAAAGATGGCGGGCACGTCTCACTCATCATGAATTCTTCCCTCCCCTTCCCTTAGTTTCCTCCTAAGAAGTGGCTCTGGGTACAAGGATGAGCTTGAGAACACCAGTGAACAGTAAGAAAATGTGAGGCAATAATGGACCATATTTCAAACTTATCTGGGTGGAAGGAAACATCCTCTGGTGGATACGGGAAGATAGCCTCAAGATTTGTGAAGACTATAATTAGAAGTTTATCAGGGCACCTAATGGCTCACTGTGCTACATGCTAAAATAAATTCCCCTCTAATCATGATTACTACAGGATTTATCTAATCTATTTCCTATAGGAAATCAAGCTACTCCCAGGCATTTTATCAAACTTCTTCCTCATAATAATCCCTGTCCCTGACAAAAGAAGATTTTGTCATCCCACAGTATAGATAAGAAATGGAGGCAAAGAAGTAAAGTGAATTGCCCTGGGTCACACAGAACTGAAATTACAATTTAGTATCTAATCTTAGAGTGCACTACATGAGTTTTGGAAGGGAGCATACTGGAAGCACATTATATCCTTCAAGAAAAGGCCTATTTACCTTAATCTCTGGGAGAAAGAAGATTAATTGTATTTTCCTTGGGGCATGCCAAAGATGTTGAGGAGACGCTTTAGATTCCACACGCTCGTTCTAATCCTTTTCCAAATACTTGGAAAGTCTTGCTTTGACCATTAGGAAGATGCTAGAAATTAACTTCTTCTCTTTTTTTTTTTTTAATTAAGGCAAATATTTGCTAGAATCTCCAAGGAGGGCAATTAATCAAGAAAGTTGTACAGTACGGCCATGCTATTTCAGATCATTTAAGACAAGAAAGTATCCAGATAGGCATGAATCCAGATGGCCAACTCCCTCTGTCCCCGAGCCCCACAATCTATTCCCAGACAGCCTCACTGTCTAGGGACAGACAAAGGTCAAGTAAAAACATGTTTTTAACTTAAAAAGTTCCAAACATAAATTATTGTTACAATGATTTACACCTAATTATTTCACCTAATTACTGAATAAATCCATGTTCATTATAAAAAGCTGGAAAATAAAGTTAAGTAAACCAAATGAAGCAAAAAGCACCCACTCTGCTACCACCCAGTAAGAACCTTTTGTACCTGTTTACAACTGGATATATTTTAAGGCTCAGTTCTGTGGTCAGGCCATGAGGAAATCAGCCTAAAGCTGCAACCCTAAGGTTCTGTGTGTAGCTTCCCTTAAATTAAGTAGGGAAAATGGTGACTTATTCATAGAAGACTATCTTTTATTTTCTTGGCACTTATCCCAGAAGCGATAAGGCCATTACTCAATATTAAAAAGACATGAATTCCACATTGTGTCTTACTGCTCTAAAAATTTACAACACAAATTTCAGATTAAATAATTTACCCAAACTGGTAAATATCATAGCCACAATGGATTCAGTGTCTATCTCTTTATCAATATATACACATAGTCACATATACTGAAGGTATACACTGGTTGGGTTCTTCCTTTGTCTTGGAGAAAAGAGACATATTCAAAACCCCTATGAGGGCTTGATCAAGAATATATTAGTAAAGAGCAAAAGGTGAGTATGGTAGAATCTTTCCAACTAATGAGCAATGCTACCAAGACAGCACCAAATTGCAATCCATTGCTTTTTCCCATCTTAAGGAAAAATCATGCTATTACCTTTTTGTTCATAGCAACACCATCCTCACAGTCGAGCACCGCACAATCTACATTCAAGGAGGGAATCTTCTTTATTTTCTTTTCATCATTTCCAGGTACATAGAGCACTGCTCTCCGGGGAATGTACTTGTGATTGGAGGAGGAACTGTATCCAAGCCTGGGCACATCAGCTGCCAGAAGTGGTTTCCTGCAGGAGACATAATTGGTGTTAGTCTAAAATAGGATCTATTTATGAATTTTTGCAAAACCTTATTTTAATGCAAAATTAAAACCAAAAACGTGATAAGCTAATTTCAGCAGATCACAATCACACAGCACAACTAGGAGAACAACAACAGAAATAACCAAGAAACAAAATGTCATTTTGGCTGAAGTTTAAAAAATATATAGCACTGTTTATTGAGACAATCTTCAGAGAAAAGAAGTGTGTACCAATTTCATCTTGGAAAAACACTTCCAATATTAGTATATTTTCTAGATAGTACCCATGGACAAAAAGAAAGGAAATTTATATCCAGAAGGTCCCAAATAACATTACTATCTTCAATTATATGAAACTAAAAACAGAAAATAAACAACCTATGTTAAGCATTAGTGTATGGCCCTCTCTCTGCCAGTGAGTCTAAAGTAGGCAAAGAAGTGATTCAAGTTCAATGTTAACAACAGACAAGGATGGCTGGCCACTTCTTAAGTGAGCAGAATAGATAACGAATGAGAAAAGATCATTACTAGCTCTGGAATGGTGGCCAACTTCATCACTGAAAACTTCAGGTGCTTCATCTATAAAAACGATACTAATTTTGCAGACTATTGAGAGGCTTCAGTGAAAGGAAACAAGGCACATGAAGTGCTTAGCGAGAGCCTGGCAGGTGTGGTGGTGGGCATAGAGAATGCTGTTGTTCTTAATGAGAAAACTAGGTCTGGATATCAGTAGCCCCTGCCTGCTTCTGACCTCTGCTCTCTCTCTCCTTCCATTCCCTACTGCACTCAGTTTAGCCTCCTGTGGAAATAAGAGTTGTTGGCCAGAAGCTTGTTTGGCTCACTGCAGCCCTCGCTCCTAACCTGATCCATAATTAGGTGCTATGGTTTGGCCCATAATATGTGGTAAAGGAAGGTGAAATCAGTTTTCACATTCAGGACGAGCTACATAACTTGTTGGTCCCAGAGTAAAATGAAAATGTAGGCCCTTGTTCAAAATTTATTAAGAATTTTAGGTGGTGACAGAAATCCATCAAACCAAGCACCAGACCCTTCTAAGCACAGAGCCATGTGTGATGGTGCAGGTCATACATTCATGAAGTCAGTCCTCCCCATAATAGACAAGCTATATGTCATGAAGCACCCAGTTAAGGTTAAAGCCACAGCAAGTCAGAAATGCCCTATGTTTTACTCTGCCCTGAGTAAACTGCATCATCCTTTCCGAAAACGTGTCAGCTGTACTTATCCTAAGTTAATGCCATCTGTATTTTACAAAGCTGTAATATTCTGTCATGATTACTTTGCCTTGTGACAATGAATCTCAAGAAAAATCATTCACTCTTTGGCCAATCGATTCTATGTGTGACCCCCAATTCCTTCTTGTGGCCAATCTTAATACACTAGAAAACTTGAGTCTTAGTCTTATTTTTCCATAGCAAAAGCACTATACTGTGTGAGGTATGGTGAGATACAGATGGATTTTAAAAGTGTACATGTCTTACAAGACACTTTATCTAATATAAAGCATATAATGAACAAAAATATATTATGGCCAGTTAACTGAAGAACAACTGAACTGTCATCATTTTGCATTGACTGAAAATATCTAGCTTCTTTTTTTTTTTTTTTTTTTTTTTTGAGAGAGAGAGAGAGAGAGAGAGAGAGAGAGCGTGCGCAAGTTGGGGAGAGGGGCAGAGGTAGAGAGGGAGAATCTCAAGCAAGCTTAAGGCTCAGTGAAGAGCCTGATGTGGGGCTTAATTCCATGACCCTGGAATCATGATCTGAGTGGAAATCAAGAGTCAGACACTCAACTGACTGAGCCACCCAAGGGCCCCTGGTTTATCTTTTAAAAAGGGAGAAAATATAACTATGTAACAGTAACAATCACATTTTACTTATTCACACTGGAAACCAAAAGTTGCAACATATTCATTTCCTTAAAATTTGTAAAAACACACTTAAAGGAGATGAAATTTTATTTACCAGGAAATGCTTGGGGGCGGGGGGGGGGGGAGTCAAAATTACTTTTCACCATAATTTGTTGTAACCACATGTGTAAAACCCAAAGAGAGGATGAGAACGGCTCTAGTGGGAAGAGCTTCATGGGTCCTTCCTATACCTCTCACTTCACCTGACAGAGTAAATATCTGGACTTCTCTGTCCCATTGGCAACTGACTTTCATTTCATGAAAACTGAGATTTCCTTCATAGGAAATAGCTTCTGACTGCCATTTTGGATTCAGCCACTGTGGTCTCCAAGCTACACTATTTGAATTTTTTTTTTTTTAACATTTTTTCATTCTTGTGAGACAGAGAGACAGAGCATGAGTAGGGGAAAGGCAGAGAGAGAGGGAGACACAGAATCTGAGGCAGGCTCCAGGCTCCAAGCTGTCAGCACACAGCCTGATGTGGGGCTGGAACCAAGAACCGTGAGCTCATGACCTGAGCTGAAGTCAGATGCTTAACCAACTGAGCCACCCAGGCGCCCCCAAGCTACACTATTTGAATCTCAAGACTGAGCTCCCAGACATAGCTCATGCTGTAAATCATACCACCATCATATGCTAAGCTCTAGAGCAAATCATTCCTAACATGTTTATATGAAGTCTGATTTTATTTATTTAAAAAAATTATTTATATTTTAGTTAATGGTGCAATATTGGTTTTTCAGGAGAATTCATTGAATCATCACTTACATACAACACCCAGTACTCCTCACAAGTGCCCTCCTTAGTACCCATCACCCATCTAGCCCATCTCCCACCCACCTCCCTACATCAACCCTGTTTTTTTCTCTATCATTAAGAGTCTCTTATGATTTGTTTCCCTCTCCCCTCCTTCTTCCCCCCACCTTCCCATATGTTCTCGGTTTGTTTCTTAAATTCCACATATGAGTGAAATCATACGGTATTTATCTTTCTCTGATTTCGTTTAGCATAACACACTCTAGCTCCACCCACATCATTGCAAATGGCAAGATTTTATTCTTTTTGATGGCTAACATTCCATTGTATACCACATTGAAGTGTAATTTAAAACAGATGATCACTTAAGAAATCTCCTGCCAGGGCACCTGGGTGGCTCAGTCAGTTAAGCGACTGACTTTGGCTCAGGTTATGATCTCATACTTTGTCGGTTTGAGCCCCTCATCAGGCTCTGTGCTGACAGTGTGGAGCCTGCTTTGGATTCTCTCTCTCCCTCTCTCTGTCCTTCCCCTGCTTGTACTCTCTCTCTCTCTCTCAAAAATAAATAAACTTAAAAAAAAGTCTCCTGTCACTGTTAATGATGTTTTTGGTTTCTTGGATAGTATTTACAATCATTAAAACAGTGTTTTGCTCATATCTTCCCCTGCTCAAAAACTGTCAACAGCTCCTCACTACCTGTATGATTAAGTTCACTCTCAGATGATATTCCTTTCCTCAACTTACAGCTCATTATTCCTACTCAGTAAGTATCTACCCTAGGAAACTTAGATTATGACTGTCTGTACAACATGCTGCAGTCATTGTTTCCAGAATACCTTTGCTTCTGCTGTGCTTCTGATGGAAAAATCTTCCTTCTCAGTTTATTTGAACATTAAGGATCCTTCACGTTCAGTTCAAGGTCCCCTCCAACCTTGAGCCTTTCTTAACTATTCTTTAAACTCTCTCTTCTTTAAGGGACACCTGAGTGGCTCAGTCAGTTAAGCGTCCAACTCTTGGTTTCGGCTCAGGTCATGATCTCACAGTTCGTGAATTCAAGCTCTGCACTGGGCTCGATGCTGACAGTGTGGAGCCTGCTGGGATTTTCTCTCTCCCTCTCTCTCTGCCCCTCCCCTGCTCTCTCTCTCTCTCTCTCTCTCTCTCTCTCTCTCTCTCTCAAATATAAATAAATAAACATAAACTCTCTCTTCTTTAAACTCTTATCGGATTTATCACTCATAACCAAACCAGAACCAGTTAAGGACTGGTTCTGCTATCAAGGCAAAGTTAATCAAAGTAGCACAAAGCTTTCTGGAAAGGCAATTGATGATACAAATCAAAAAACTTTAAAAGTTTCCTACCTTTTGAGCCAGTAACTTCAAGTTATTTGACAAAATTCCTTTTGGGAACTTTTATAGATTGAATGTGTCTCCCCCAAATTTGTATGCTGAAATCTAATCCCCAGTGTATTTGGAGGTGGGGTCTTTGGGAGGCGATTAAGTCTTAAGGGTTCTGCCCTTAGAAAAGAGGCCCCGGAGAGCTCCCTTCCCCGATGCCACATGAGGACACAGCGAAAAGACTGACATCTACAACCAACAACAAGGAAGCAAGTCCTCATCAGACACCAAATCTATCAGAGCTTTGATCTTGGACTTCTTAGCCTCCAGAACTGTGAGAAATAAAGTCCTGTTTTTTATGTCATCCAGTCTATGATATCCTGCTGTATCTGCTGGACCGAACTAATAGACAGGAATCTATCTTAAGAAAGTAACTAGAAATAAGACTAGATATGTACAATATTAAGAAACTGAAAACCTTCAGGCCTAAAAGTTGGATGAATTATAGTATGTATATTCAATGGAATATGCTGCTATTGTTAAGAATTATATTTATAAAAATATTTAATGTTACAATAACTATTGGTTTGTTTAATGTTTGTTTATTTTTGAGAAAGAGCATGAACAGGGGAGGGGCAGAGAGAAAGGGTGACAGAGGATCCAAAGTGGGCTCCACACTGACAGTAGGGGACCCAAAGCGGGGCTCCAACCCAGGAACTGTGAGATCACGACCTGAGCTAAAGCTGGATGCTCAATTGGCTGAGCCACCCAGGTGCCCCAATTATTGTATTTTTAAACAGAAGATGTAACATTATATATGCAATAACATCTCAACTTTGTAAAAAATGCAAAGAAAAATATCTGAAAGGAAATACATTAAAATGTTATTAGGGATGCCTCTGAACTATAGAATTGGGGATTAAGATTTTTCTGCTTCTGCACACTTTTTTCCTATGTTGCATATTTACTAAAAACAGCATCACTCCTTTTAAAAAAATTAGTTTTATAACTGGCTTAAAAAAATCAATAAAACCATTTGAAAAGTCTCAAAAAAGTGTTAAGATGGACCAAATGCAACTTGGGGACTAAATGCCATTTTTGACCTACAAAAATGGTAATTTTATATGGTTCAACCCAATCCTGTGATTGGCATTCAGAAGATGGGATGAGAAGCAAGCTGCCATGTCACTCCGAGTGTTAATTTCCTCATCAGCAAGAAGCAATATACAAGCTACCTCGTACAGGGTAGAACTCACCACAAGCAGTAAAGCATCATGCACTTACAGCTACTATGAGTATCTGAAGCTTGTCACCCATATGTGATGCTGGTCAGCACAGCCCTGCACCAGGAGAGTCTTGTCTCCAGCACCCTCAACTAGACCTTGAGCTGAGGGAAGGGCAGGATGAGGTCTCTTCCACCCTGTTCAGCAAGGGCCTCACACATTACCTTACCATCTAAAACAGTTGGCAATCCAGAGGTGGGGATGTAGGGCTGATTTGCAAACACACTGTCCTTATTCTTCTTGTGGAAGAGTCACGTTTTAGTGGTCATTACAGGTGGGAGGTCATTTTTATTCCCTCTCTCCTTTGCCATCCTGGAAACTTGAATCCAACCCACTGCCTGCTGCTGCTTCTCCGTGTTTATTCCATCCTTTCCACAAACACAGTTTTTACATCTGAGTTTAGGGCCTCATAAACCTAGACCTAGATGGCTCTTATCGATCCTGCCTTCCACTGAGCTCCTTCATTTGTTCGTTTGTTCATTCACTCACTCCTTCAGTAAGCACTTCGTAAGCACCCATTGAGGGACCTGCACTGGGCCTCCACCAGCACACGTCAGGTTCCTTTGTGCAAATATGAAAAAAGTGCCTCCTCACACTTTCCAGCAGGTGGAAGGGTAAAAAGATGCCTTCTGCTCCCGAGGCAGCATGCTTCGGTGCATGGAGACAGGTCAAAGCTCAGCCCCAATGCGTGCCTCCCTGTAAGTGCCCCTGATCAGGGCATACTCCACACAACTGTACACAGTGGCCTTGACTCACATTGTGCTGAGCACTGTGGGGAGGTGCCACAAAAGAAAAAGGACATGCCCGGAAGGTCCAGGGAAGAGCACCCACAGGATGGCCTGCAAGCAGCTCAGGAAGGCTAAAGGCTGTACATAATGAAGCTCAAGGGAAAAAGATCAAAGGCAGCAAAACTGTTTGGAATAATGAAAAGAATAAAGGTGTAGAGGGGGTCTGGGCTTAAGTTCTACCATGGATTCTGAGATCCAGGAGGGGGCTGGCACTGGGAAGGTGGCCAAAGCCCATCTCGGCATCCGTCCTCAAGCCTCCTTCCTCCCCGTACCGCTGGTATGTCCTCTCCTTCCCCATCTCTGGCTGTTTCAAAATCTGTTCCCTACTTGAGTTGTGCTCAGCACTGACTACTGAGTATGAATATAATTGCAGTAGGTGACAAGAGCTAACTTCTTTTATTTTATCTTACATATTTGGAGTTAGGGCCTCTTGATAGTCAACATGTAAATGTATTCAAACAATATGCAAAATAGGGGCTTAAGATGAATTGAAAAAATCTGGTAGCCTTATGGTGAGTTCTCTCTACAGAAGGACATTTTTTGGGGTAATATATCCTTCAGCAGGTCCAGGGGTTCTTCTGGCTGAAAGGGGGTCCTCCAGGCCTTGTTCTGGTTTTCCCCCTTTCCTCCTCCACCTGATACACTTTTATTAGCCACTAATATAACTAGAGGTATCCCTAATGCTACAGGGGTTTTCCACCTGGAATTCAATATAGCCATCACTCAGGGACCTTTTAAAAATGGTCAAGTTCTGGACCTCACCCAGTGTAATCAAATTCAATTCACTGGTAATATGGCCAGTGTCTCTCAAATACATATATTTGAGCTAAGTCCTTGCCACTTACATGAGTGTGACTGCAGACCAGCACTATTGGTCTCTTACCCGTCCTCATGTGAGAATTTCCTGTCCCTCATGGTAGTAACTACTTGAAATCATCTGGGGAACTTTCAAATATGCTGACATTAAAGCTCCAGCCACAGAAAATTTGGCATCATTGGTCTGAGATAAAGCCTGGCTCTTGGACTTCTAAAAGCTCCCTACGTGATTCTGACATGCAGCCCAGTTGGAGGACGACCGTTGCCACATGATTCCAATGTGCAGTCACTGCCCTAATACAGGAAATTTTGCTCCAACAAAAATTTCTCTTGAGTCATGTGCTACCATTATATACAAGCAGATGCTATGAAAATAAGATCATAACTGAAAATGCATCAAAAATCCACATTTAAAGAAAAATGTTTCTAAAAAGAAAATTAACACACAAACTGCTGACAATATTTGAAATAATGGTAATAATCAACTAAGCCAATGTCCACTTTAAGATGTGCAATTTGGTATGTTATTTCTGAACCCAACTTGGTGGTTTCTTTATGTAGCTAATGGCTAGTACAGAGGTCTCTACTGTGGCTGCACATTATGATCACCTGGGGAACTTAGAAAAAGAAAAAAATCCCAGTCCACACACCCTAACCCAATTAAATCAGAGCCTCACAGTGAGTTTCAGGCATCAGTGTTTCTTGAAAGCTTCCAAGGAGAGTCCAAGTGCAGCCAAGAGAGGGAACCTCTGCAGCAGGGTTTGCAAGTACAACCAAAGTGTCTTACTGATCCTAGAAAGGACTGAAGGTTGTTGGACTTCAACAGTTGCCAGAATTGAATCCTACCATATTTAGGCCACGAGTTGAGTACCAACTGTGTGATTTCCCAATACCCAAGTGACTGGGGAATGATACTGCTGAGAGGCATTGTGGTTTTCTTTGCTTGGAAACCATGATGTTCTACACCATCCCCCACCCACTAAATCAGTGGTCACCACCTCCAGGGGCTTGAAGGTGGTGGTGGTAAGTGAACAGCCATGAAGTCCCTGATCAACTTGGAGCTTCAAATTAGAGTCCAAGTGTGAAGTCTAAGTATGGACCAAGTCCACAGTGAAATGATAAGCTTGCTTTGTTAACAGAGAAGGAAGTTTTCTTATTTCTGATAGCTTGAGGGGCTGGATCTGGAGCTCCCAGGAAGTGGAGTGAGAGAGGACGGGGGTTTAAAGTAAACAAAATCTCCACCACCAAAAGGACTCAAAGCTACTCTGGATGCTGAGCGCAGTTTGCTGGCCGGGAGGTTGATGGGGGGAGTCCAAGTGGTGAAACTGGAGGAAGATTCTGCCTGGCCTCCAACTCTTTAGGAACTTCTACTCGTCCTCAGTGCAATGCAGTGAGGAACAGTACTCCAAGACGAGCGACACTGTACTCCTACTTAGTAGTTTCTCATGACCCATGACCCCTGAGGCAACCAAACGGTTGCATCAGTTGAGTTTTGCTACAGTGCCCCTGACTTGGACCCAGGTATCCTGCTGAATCTTTTTTTTTTTTTTTTTAATGTTTATTTATTTTTGAGAGGGAGTGGGGAGGGCCAGAGAGAGAGGGAGACACAGAATCTGAGGCAGGCTCCAGGCTCTGAGCTGTCAGCAGAGAGCCCGATACAGGGCTAGAACTCACAAACTGCAAGATCATGACCTGAGCCCAAGTCGGACACTTAACTGATTGAGCCACCCAGGCGCCCCAGGGATCCTGATAAATCTTATCCACTCTGTATTTTCCAAGGAGTCACATTTCCCCTTCCTTGGAGCCAATTTAACTCGAATTTACAGTTTTCATAAAAATCACATGATCATCTCAACAGATGCAGAAAAAAGCAATTGACAATTTTTTTATGATAAAAACACTCAACAAACTAGATCTGAAGGGAAACTCCCAAATCTTGAAAAAGAAGGACTAAATTGAAGGTAGTACAGACAGAATCCCAAGTTAACAAATACCAGTCACCCAGCCTCTCGTTTCTTGAGAGCCCACCAGTGCTCTAACAAAGCGTCCAAACTCATGCTGTTTTGCTTTTGAAGTTATAATGAACTCATATTCCAGGAAGAGCCCTGTAGATCAGACAGTTTTACAAACGCTGGGCCAACTCACTGTTGGCCTATTTAACAAATGTATTTTTATTTACGTGAAATGTGTTTATACAGCAATTGGAGTTTTTTAAATAGCAATTAGATTTTATTATATCATATTTAAATTTTGTTAGAAAATGTTGACAATGGATGACCTGGGGAAGGGAGGAGTTTATGTCAGTACACACAGGTCAGGGACTGGGGCCTGTTGGCTGGATGCTGCTTTCAACCCCAGATCTGCTTTTAGTTATCACTAGGGGGTCAGATCCCTGGAAAAAGCACAACGATAAAGCAGGCAAGTGTCCAGATCCAGAATGTTGGGTGGGCAGAGCAGGATGAGGGATGAGGCCTGGAGAGATCTCTTTTCACAAGCAGAAGTTCTCTGAAGCCAATGTTGGGCAAAACATGGGGACCAAGGTCCAGAGACCCTCTCTGAGTACTCCACATCTTATCCTTGACCCTGATAGCCGGCTCTAAGATGACTTTGCCTCACCTGTGGGTGACCCTCAGCAAGCACCACAGGCTGGCAGGCTCAGCTGGAAACATGGAAGGCGAAGGACTTCTGAGTGTTTCCCTTGTCACATCCCTACTGTCATTTCATAAACACAAATGTTTTGATCCCTTAAGTTCAGAATCTAATACTCTCTTTGAATCATCTAAATGGCAGTCGAGACTTGACCAAGTGAAGATAAGAACTTGATTCAGGACTTTTAAAAGTCATTACATCACTTCTTAAATTCAAAACCAAGTTAAAAAGCAATTATTATAAAGATAATAATAACTTAGGTCACATAATTAATTCTAAATCATTTTGTTAAATTCAAGTAAATTTATCAAACAAAAAATTTTAGTGTACTGATCAACCTCAGTATTGACCATACATTCAATGATGTATTCAAGCTGTTTACCAGTGCCTTTATAATAGGACTTTAATAATACTAAGATGGTTAATTTTACGTGTCAATTTAACAGGCCTATGGGTGCCCAGATATTTGGCCAAACATTCTGGGTGTGTCTGTGAAATTGTTTCTGTACAAGATTAACATCAGAATTGGTAGAATGAGCAAAACACTGCTTTCCCTAAGGTGGGTGAGCCCTAGCCAATCAGTTAAGGTCTGAATAGAACAAAAAGGCTGGCACTCAATCCAAATACAAGGAATTCCTCCTACCTGACTGCCTTCCAGCTGGGACATGAGTTTCTTTTCCTGCCTTTGGACTCAGACTGAGACATCAATTCTTCGTGGGTCTCAAGCCTGCTGGCCTTCAGACTGCAACTATAACATTGGCCGTCCTGGGCCTCCCACTTGCTGACTACAGATCTTGGGACCTGTCAGCCTTCATAAATGCGTGAGCCAATTCCTTATAATACATGTATAACTTATACACACACACACATCAAAGATATATCCCATTGGCTCTGCTTCTCTGGAGAACCTGAAAACAATTCCTACATAACCAGTCATGCCTTCCACACACCTTCACACTGTATCTCCCCATCTTGCCCCAAGACCCCATCATCATCCCAGGTCCTCCCTGCCCCTGTCCAGTCTCCTCCCCCACACCACAGTCAGGGTGGACCTTTACAAATGTTAATGCGATCGTGATAGTCCTCTGCTCCAAATCCTTTAATGGCATTCAGGGGTTCTCACATTAAAACCTAAATACCTTACCCTGGCCAACAAGCCCCTGGCTGCCAGCCCACCCATCCCCCTCTGCTACTACCCTCCATCACAGGGATCTGTTCCCAGTTCCCTGATTGAGCCATACTTTTCCTGCCTGTCTCAGAACCTTCCCACATGCTATCACCTCTCTGGAAGGTTCTTCTTCCGGATCCAAGCATGAATGTTTCCTTCTCATCCTTCAAGTCTAAATGTTACCTCCTCAGCAAAAGCTTCACCAACCCCTTTATCTAAATCAAACTCCTGATTCTCAACTCCATATTCCTGTTTATTCCTTTCACAGGCTTTCTCCTTTTGAAATGAATTAATTATTGGCCTGTTGACTTTTTTTTTTTTAGATTTATTTTGAGAGAGAGAGCACAAGACAGCAGGTGAGCAGAGGAGAGGCAGAAAGAGAGGGAGAGAGAGAATCTTAAGCAGGCTCCACGCTCAGTGTGGAACTTGACACGGGGCTCAATTCCAACAACCCTGGGATCATGACCTGAGCTGAAATCAAGAGTCAGATGCTCAACTGACTGAGCCACCCAGGTGCCCCAGCCTGTTGACTTTTTATTGTCTTTCTTTTACTGCCTATTTATTGTCTCTTCCACAGAACTAACAGAATTTTTCCATTTCAGGTATCCCATATAGTAACATCCTTCCTATTTGGTGGATGAGGAGTAGACAACCCAAGGGCTCAAAAGCAAGGGTGAACATGCATGGCACAGTGTGGCCACTGAGATGCTACAGACAGGCACTGGAGCCTTGAGAGGCTGAGGCAAAATGGAGGACAGGGAAGACTTTTCCCATCCCGGTAGTGGCAAAGGAGGGAGGTGGCCATAGCAAGTGCCCAAGGATGGCGGGGCCAGAGATGTCAGAGCTGAGGGCAGCAGGAGAGGGTATCTTGGCCTGACTTTGGCCGTGTTCTCAGGTGTTTGTCACTGCCTGTTTTCCAAGCTCGGCTCTCCAGCCGGCTCTCCCACACCCCTCTCAGAAATTCTTTTTCTGCCAAAGTCAGCCCCAGCTACTGTTGGGCACATACAACTCTACACTCCAGTGCATAGGATCCTGGTGAGCAGGTACCTGGTCTGTGTCACTCCTATATGTGTACTCTCAGCAATGTGTGTCGCATATAGAGGGACTCAGGATAAGTAAGCTAATGCAGGGAAGAACAGACTCGGGGCTAGCTGGGTGGTGGGCTGGGGACCCAGCGTTCAAGGAGAAAAGGCCACATATTTCCATTAGCCTCTGTCCTCAGAAGGCTAAAATGATAGCAGGCATGACCCTTGTAATGCTCTTTGCAGATTTCACCAAACTATCTTTCCAAAAGGTACTAAATTCTATTCCCACCAGCAATGCAGCAGACTGCCTAGCCTGCCATGTGCTCCTGCACAACCCTTTTTACTTTTTATACCATGGTTTTGGACATTCAAGAAGAAGAGGTGTGATGTTGTGAGTGAAGGCTGCCATGGAAAGGGACTGGAGGGGCGCCTGACTGGCTCAGTGGTTGGAGAATATGACTCTTGATTTCAGGGTTGTGAGTTTGAGCCCCATGGTGGGTGCAGAGATTACTTAATAAAATCTTAAGAAAAGAAAGAAAGGTACTGGATATGTAAAGCCATGGGGGAAAGTTTATAATGACCTTATTTGAACAATGATGAAACAGTCTATGGATTGTATTAATCTTTTAAGATCGGCATTCCCCACCAGGAGCTGACCTATATTCTAACATTTTATACTCCTGCCATGTCAATTTTTTTTATTAAGGCAAAATATATAAACACCAGAGTCACCATTTTAAACATTTTTAAGCATATAATTCAGTGGCATGAAGTACATTGTGCAGCCATCACTACCATCCATCTCCAGAACATTTTATCTTTCCAAACTGAAACTCCATGCCCATTAGACATTAACTCCCCTACTCCCCTTCCCCCAGTCCCTGGTGACCACCATTCTATGTTCTGTCTTCATGAATTTTACTACTCTGGGTACCTCCTAGAAATGTAATCATACATTTGCCTTTTTGTGTCTGCCTTATTTCAGAGCATAATGTCCTCAAGGGTCATCCATGTTGTAGCACGTGGCAGAATTTCCTTCCTTTTTAAGGCTGAATAATAGTTCATTGTATGGAGGTACCATTTTGTTTATCTATTCACCCGTTGGTGGACCTTTGGGTTATTTCTACCTTTGTACTACTGTGAATAATGCTATTATGAACACTGGTGCACAAGTATCTGTTTGAGTATCTGCCTTCAATGATTCTGGGTACTTACCCAGAAGTGGAATTGCTAGATCATATATTAATTCTATATTTAATTTTTTTAAGGAACTCTCATACT
The DNA here is from genome assembly GCF_023721935.1 of Panthera uncia. NCBI lineage: Eukaryota > Metazoa > Chordata > Mammalia > Carnivora > Felidae > Panthera > Panthera uncia. The sequence goes on along the minus strand of NW_026057576.1, from coordinate 68,200,860 downwards.
GCTTTCCAATTTTACATCTCCACTCAGATACTACTTTAAAGCATTTTATGCTGCAACTGATTCCAGTAATTACTGAAGTTTGGATAACTTCAGTTCAGAAAAAGAACTTTTATGTGCCCTTTAGAAATTTCCTTCCAAAAATTTTAAGTTATGGTAAATTTTCATTTGTTCATAAATATAAGAAATAATAAGAAAACAAGGCATCATTTAAAAATTATACATCAATAAATTCTTATTTAGGATATTGTGCAGAAATGATACGGCCCTTTAAGTTCTTTTAAAGAGATTTTGAGGGGTACCTGGGTGCCTCAGTCAGTTAAATGTCTGACTCCGGCTCAGGTCATGATCTCTCGGATTGAGTTCAGGCCCTGCATTGGGCTCTGTGCTGACAGCTCAAAACCTGTAGCCTGCTTTAGATTCTGTGTCTCCCTTTCTCTCTGCTCCTCCCCCGCTCATGCTCTCTCTCTCCTTCAAAAATAAATAAACATTCAAAAAAAAAAAAAATTAAAGAGATTTTGACTCAGGACACCTGGCTGGCTCAGTCAGTAGACCGTGAGGCTCTTGATCTCAGGGTTGTAAGTTCAAGCCCCATGTTAGTGTAGAGATTACTAAAAAATAGAATATTTTAAAAAAGAAAACAAGAAATAAAGGGATTTTGACTCTAAGAGCTGACCAAGGTTAAAAATAAAAATTTCTTGGGTGTCTTGCTGGTCAGCAGGGCATGCAACTCTTGATCTCAGGCTTGTGAGTTTGAGCCCCACACTGGGCACAGAGCTCACTTAAAAAAAAATAATAAAGTAAAATAAAAAATTCTTACGGAAAAGTCTGCACAAATCCAAGGTATATGACAGATTCCTGATGGATTCTTCTACTTGGGGCTGGATCTTCAATCCTTTGAAGGGTTGGAGGAGTATAATTGAGCTATATCATTCCTCTTCTAAGTTCATACATTGGGAAAAACTGAGTTACGTGTTGCATGGCCCACGGGTCTGACCTCACATGCCAATTCTGATGCTTACGGAAGAATGCTTGCAACTAGAATGAGGATAAGAGCCCCTTAACCGATATTTTCCCATCCCTACAAAAGACAGTAAAATTCACCTATGAATTTCAACGATGCTTATGACTTAATAGGTATTTATGCAAGCATCTATAATAACTGAGGCCTACTTACGTTCTTACTTTGCTAAGTTCCCAACTGCCCAGAAAGATTCCCTATTCTGAGGAACTGTTTCCGTTACTATGGCAACAGTGTACAGAGAAGGAGGGAGCTTTCCCCGGGCACGAGAGTAAAAGAACAGCTATTTGTTCTCCCATTGGCAGAACAGGGCCATTCGTGAGATTAGCATGTGGTGCTAATACAAATAAGCGTGCAGCCCACTTCAGAAAAGCCGAGAAGACATTTTCAGGGCAAACTCTCATGAAGCAATTATATCGCACCTGAATCAAGTGCTCCATTTTGTACTGAAATGAAGAAATAGTTTTTTGTGTCCAAAGTAGACACACAAGATAGCAGTTTGTGGTCCACTGTGGGGGCACTGATGGGGCAACCCAGAGGCTGTGGGCCAGTCTTTCAGCCATTGTGAGGTGCCATGTACAAAGAGGGGGACTAGTGAGGGAACTCCCTTTTAACCTATCCTTGCCATGGAACCCCAGAAACAGAGGGGAGGAGATGGAATAAAGGGCAGACTTTATCCTAAAGCAGTGGTAGGGAGGAAAAAGTCTGTATTTATGCCCAGTTTGGTAAAGTTTGTGTCATGCTGTTTCAGGGCAGATCTCTGCCTCCTCAGACCATCAGAAAACCAAAAGGCAAAGCAAGAGACCCCTACAACAGGTGTCTTTTTTCACACAGAACAAGAAAACAAACATCCATGTCAAAAATTTAAGATTCTCATTATGCTCAGTAACATAAGCCAGACACAAAAGCACAAATACTGTATGATTCTACCTATAAGAGGTACTTAGAGTAGTCAAATTCAGAGACAGGAAGTAGAATGGGGATGGAAGGGGGATGGGGAGTTCTTTAATGGATACAGAGTTTCATTTTGGAAGATGATAAGTTCTGGAGATGACGGTGATGGCTGCACAACACTGAGAATGTCCTTAATGCCACTGAACAATCCACTTTAAAGGAGTTAAAATGGAGAACTGTATATTATGTATATTTTACCACAATGAAAAACAAAAGTTACCAAATCTGTTTTCCTTGTCATATCCATGCTATCATTTCATAAACACAAATGCATTGATCAAATTCAGTATCGATCATGTATCCAATTAATACCGAGTCTACCACAGTGGACTCTTGTTCGGTAAGGGCTGTGGGCTGAGCAAATGTGGACAAGAAGCTCTGCATCCAGCAGACCCTCAGTTGCGCATGCATCTTGGGCCTGGCGTGGCTGCAGAACTCTGATTCTCCACACATTCACAGCCTGTATGGGGAAAAGTCCCAAGGAGAAATCCCTACAATGGTGTGACCATTAATGGGTCCCAAGGAAGAGGGCAAGTTTTCCATGAGAATGGAGACCCACCTTTACATGCCTTATGGATTAGTCTTTATTTCTAACTGTGGCACAGGCACCTTGCAGAGTTGCTCTGCCTGTGAGGCTGAGGCAACTGGCAGTACCTCTGAGGGTAAACACTGTCATTTTTCAAAAAAAAAAAATTAATGTTTGTTTATTCTTGTGAGAGAGAGAGACAGAGAAACAGAGCACAAGCAGGGGAGGGGCAGAGAGAGAGGGAGACACAGAATCTGAAGCAGGCTCCAGGCTCCGAGCTGTCAGCAGAGTCCTAAGCAGGGCATGAACCCACAAACCGGGAGATCATGACCTGAGCCGAAATGGGATGCTTAACCAACTGAGCCACCCAGGTACCCCAACATTGCCATTTTTCTGAGAGGAAGAGGAAGGGAGATAAGAGCTCGGTACTGGCTAAGCCTAGCCAGTCCAGCAGCAGACAAGGAGGAAGAGGAGGGGGGAGGCTATTGAAAGGAGATGAGGGAGAGGAAGAGAATGAGGAAAAGTAAAAGAAGGTGGAGAAAGCTGGGACCTGCGGGAAAGTTGGGGTGGATGAGAAAAGTGGGAGTGAAGGAAGGCAGGCGGAAGTGAGGGGCAGAAAGGGACAGTGGGGGAGGGGAGGCGAGATGAGAAGAGCTTTGTTTTTCCTCAAAGCTCCTTGTTTTGTGTTGAGGAGGGGATGACAATAGAGCATGTGCCTGTTACTGGGCATTCGCAGTAATCCCACTTTCTTGCTCTACTTTTGGTGAGAGAAGGAGGAGCAGAAGTTTTATCTGAACAGAAAACTGGAGGGATTTTTTTCTTGGAGTGACACTGAGGTCAAGAGGGAAACCTGCACTCCTTCACTGAACACGTTTAAGAACACAATGCGATTAGCATCTCTTCTGTTTCTGGGCTGCTTCCACCCAGGGCTCCTAGAAACACAAAGAAGTCCAAGGATGTTGTCCATTAATAGTTAACTGTTGATGTTGCTGAGAACTTGGTCCAGGAATGACACTCAGGACCCACTGAGATTTGATAGATGAATTTCCATGTGTGATCCCAGCATCGGGAACTAGATAGATAGTACCTGTCAAGCACAGAACAGGGAGTTTTGGTGAATTGTAATTAAAACCTAAAGGGCACACCATCTGATTTCCCTTTGCCTCTGTAGAGACGATTGGGAATTCTGGATCATGAATCTCTGAGCGTGAGCAATAAAGTGCATACTCGTTCCATTCCTGACCAAACAGCCTTCTGTTTAGATAGTTCATTGTTTGCATCCCTAAGAAGATCTGATTCTAAAACACGTTGCAGAAACGATAGTATTGAGTAGTTAATGTATTAAAACAGCCAGCGTGGATAGTTTAGGAAACATTCCCATAGGACCACCAGAAAATTTCACAAAAAAGGCCATTCACAAAATATCTCCATTTAGAGATTCCATTAGTAACTGGGTTATTCTACCTCAAAAATAATAAATTTAAAGCTGGGATGATTATTTCCCGACAGAGCTTTAGAGGTAACTGAGCAACTGTGAACTAGAAAGATCAATTTCTCCTTAACTTTTTTTTTTAAAGGTCACGAAAGAAGACTGTCAACCTGACAGATGTAACCATGGATTCTTTCACAGAGTTCTTCAAAAGCTCAAAGGCTGCTAAATGTGTCAAATTAATGCATTTCCCCCATGACCGGTTCTTTGATATGAAAGTAATCATGGGAGATATTTTTTTCCCTCCAGAAAATGGCTCTACAATTTTGAGAAAATAGTTCTTTCCATATCTTAAAATGTTTTTTGTAACTGTCACGAAAATGATGTGGGTTAATGGAATCTCCGTTTTCTTCCTAGATTCTCTCAAAAATTCCTTTCAAGTGTCAATCTCAATGAAATAAGGCCAAAATGTTACATAGCTTAGAATTTTGATATTTCGTTAGCTATAGACCTTTGATTATCCTGATTTGTAGATTTTGGGAGGATTTAATATTGATCTCTCTCTAGCACTGAATAATTTTTAGAAAAAAACACAGTCTGAGTCTAATTGCCAGACCCATACCACACACACGAAAGCTGTGAATACAAGCTGTGATCACGAATCACGTGTATGTGGCTTTGATTGTGTCGGACTCACAATAAGATTAAGATTGTTTTTTTTTTCTTCTTAATTATTCAGAGCTAAATGTGATAAAAATTAAAACTAAACATATGGATGTGATCATGAAGCTTTTCTAACATAGTTTTTTTTTGTTTTTAAGTATGTGTAATGTGCCACAGGCATTAATTCCTTCAAATATCTATTTAAGGCAAGACTTCCTAGAAATTGCTTTAATTTTAGGGGAGCTCAGGTTTTTGTTTTTGTTTTTCTTAATTCAGTGCCACATTTAGCATGTATCATCTTGAAGTGCAAAAGAGCTTTTATTTTCCTTATTTTTAGTTCTCCCCCCAATACCACTCTTTTTATTAAGTTTTAAATTTTAATGCCAGTATAGTTAAGCAAAAAACCACTCTTATTGAATACGTATTGTTACTTAGTTTTTGATGGAATGAGCTGATTAAATTCAGACAGTAACATTTTTAGTGTAAATATAACGGGAATAAAATTAAAAATTAAGAGGTGAATCTTTCCATAAGCTATATTTTGGTTTACTTGTGACTTGATTCACAGTTTTCTATGATAATAGCAAGAGAGATGAAATAGGTTAGCCAGAGACCAAGATAACCAGACAATTTTTTGTGTTTGTCTTTGGAATGCATGAACTAATTTAAAAGCTCATTTAATTTTACATTCTATCTAGACTAACACTGATATTTGTCTTCCTTTGGAAAGTGCTAATGATATGCTATGAAGTAGGTGACTCAGAAGACTATTGGATGACAAGGACAGACCACTTGAGAATGACAAACCGTTGAAGGTTTTCATGGCACCAAATGGACAATCTCTAAATGATTCTTCCTCTGACTCTGGTTTCAAAAATGCAAGCAAGGTACAGGGGAACATTTAAGCTACAAGTCAGGAGACACAAAACACCCACTCTTAGACCAGTCTCTGAGTTCAGCTTCTGATTGCCTGGCATATTTCCCAACAACTCTTGGGCACCGTGGTTCCATTCTTCCCTCTAATATCTTCTTTCCACTCCCACTTGTGCCCCCCCAAGTTTTTGTTGCTAACTCTACATTTAGCTGAGCTCACATTTCTTTGCTAAGCCCAAACTCCTAGATTCATTTTCCAGGGGAATTGGTCCTTACTCTGCTGGCCATTTCTGCCTTCCCCCTGGTTCCATTCACTCAGCTTGGGTTAGGCTGGTGGACTTAGCAGAATGTTGACTGCCCACATGGGCCAACCAGCTCCCGGTTGGTTTATGTTTGATTAGGTTACCCCTGCCAGATCTCTGGGACTGTAATATAAGTTCTGAATACAAGAGGATCTATTTAAGCAACTAAATAGTTCATAAACCAAATAAGAGAGCAAACTTTGCAGTCATTTTCCCTGGCATCCATCACAGCCTAAGAGCTCAGTTTGTCCCATTCCCAGCAAGACGAGTAGACTGCAACAACAATCTAAGGGCAGGGAAAACGATAGGATATTAAATTACGAAATACCAACATTTGCATAGTAATTCCCACTAATTAAGAATGAAAGATATAAGTTGTTTGTTATAAACACCACCAGGTCTTGAGCAAACACCAAGAGCTCACCACAGAGCTAAACCAAGCATTTGTCTAATCAAAGCCACTTTCCAAAGCGTTTTATTAGTACAGCTGCAGAGCACACATTTTATCACACATGCTAATAATCCCAGTTATGGCGCCTACATTTTAATCATTTGTTCTAGGCTTGTTTCTCAAATAATTAACACTAATGAATGGTCAGAATACCTCGGATCATATATGTCTAATCGCAGTCAAGAGCAGTTCTTGTCTGCATGTACATTTCAATTTACCTCTGGGGATAATGTTTGTTAATTGTATTTCTTTATACGAAAGCGAAGAAAAAGGCAGTTCAGGAAAAAAGGGACTAAGTGTTCTCCTCTCTCCCTTTGTTCCCACAAGAAGCTAAAGTCACTTCAAGAGGCACTTAATCCCATCATCCGCGGTCACAATTGCCTTGCAGCATCAATCAAAAAGAATCTGAAGTAAAATGATGCAGCTATATTGTGTAATTAAAAGCAATTCAGGTAGTTATTGCTTGGGGCCCTCTGAGGGTCCAAATACTTAAAATGGCCCTGCAGGGATCCTAAACACTGTAGTGTTTTAAATTTGGTCACCAACAAGATCTGGAGGAAAGAGAGGAATATGCAAAAAAAAACCCCACAAAAACAAAAACCCAAAACAAGAACAAAAAAGCCTACCACCCTGTCCTCGTGTGAATTGTAAAGCAAAAGAAAAGAAGAGGGAGAGCCAAAGTCTGAGGTGAAAAAGCCCCACAGTCCCCAGCAACAAAATGAAATAAACAACACAGAAGGGCTGGAAGGATAAAAGAGAAAACAACCGATGGCTTCAGAATTCAATAGTCCCTGTTGCGATCTACTTTTTGCACTTAAGGGGGAAAAAATGTGTACTAATGTTGACTGGGTCTCTTCAACATGAAACGGAATAGCTTTGTAGAATCTACAATATAACAGGTAGAGGCTATCTGGAAATTCAAACTTACTAAGAAAATATGAAGTAAATTTATGGTATGTCTAATTCCACAGTTACTTATAAAGGCAAGATGTGAGTACCCTTTAAAAGTCTGGCACAGATTTCTACCGCAATTTACTTAAATCATTAAAAAAAAATTAAATGTTGAAGCTTTCAAGTTTCTTAATTTGGCTTTTTAAGCCAACATAGTGTATTAACATAGTGTTTTCTGCTGTGTGCTTTTAACAAAGAGCCATCGTTGACAGAAGGTTGGGAACAGGCATAATTCTCTGGTTTTGATTCTCAGCTAAACTATTTTTAAGTAAAAACACAACTCCTCAACAGATGTAAGACTAGATGTTAAAATAACAATGTGTGTTTAAGTTTTACCATCATTTCCCCCTTTATAATAAAACTGGAAAAGAAGGCTTCCTGTTGATTTATGTAAGAATTTCTGGAAAAAATCCTAAGCTCATGCCTGAATGAGCTATTGGATATTAAGGAACTTTTCAGAAAAGACACCAGGTTACTCTCAGGATAAACTTCATTCTGTAAGCAGATGAGAAGTAGAAATGCTCCACTCATCACTCGAACAGGGCATTTTACAGCAGAATCTATAAATACTTTCTAAGGTACCCTTAGTGGCAAATGTAACTGTGGCCTAAAAACTACTATATGTGAGCATGTGAGGGTTATAGGATTTAACTTTCAAATCACAAAATGATTATCAACATCCAACAACAGTTCATTCAAACACAGAATTGCCCTCATTTTCCACACAAATATTCTAGCAACTTAAGTGAGTGCAAAAGCTTACAACAGAAAAATGCAAAAGTAGTGCCTCAAAGCTTAACTTTATATTAAGTACTGATGTGCAAAGCAGCAGAATGGAACCAATTGTGTTTGCATCTCTAAAAGCACCAAACTTTTAAAAACCTGTCATTTAAAAAAATCTGCCTACCTTGCCTTTCCAACTATAATGATCACAGTATTAGAGATACTGCATACACTCAAATGGTTTTGTGTTGTGAGTGAAGTATTTTCTGTAAATTTTTTTTTGTTGTTAGTGTTTATTTATTTTTGACAGAGAGAGAGAGAGAGAGAGAGAGAGAGAGAGAGAGAGACAGAGACAGGGTGAGAGCGGGAGGGGAGCGGAGCGAGAGGGAGATACACAATTGGAAGCAGGATCCAGGCTCTGAGCTGTCAGCACAGAGCCCAACGCAGGGCTCAAACCCACGAACTGTGAGATCACGACCTGAGCCAAAGTCAGATGCTTAACCGACTGAGTCACCCAGGTGCCCTCCATTTTTTAAAAATTATTTTTAACGTTTTCTGTAAGTTTAAACCTATTTATTTTTATTCGGTGTTCAGTCTTCAAGTGTCCATTCAAAATCATTAACCCTCAATGGGTGGGAATCAAGGGTCTGAAATCCCCTCCAGCTGCCATATTCTTATCACCCTTACCTTCTAGGTAACACACTCCCCATGGGACTGAGATGAGCAAGTAGATAACAGAAGTGTCCTGAAGCTTATTTGAACATGAATCCCTGTCTCTGTACCTCCACCACCAAACTTCTCAGATAATCTATTTCAAAATCAGGCATAGGTGCTTCTTTGCCACAACTGTGCTATTCAAGATAAGCTACCTAAAGGCAGGGTGCTAAAAAAAAAACAAAAAAAAACAAACAACTTTATTTTTGATCCACCAAAGCATCGATTTCATGTCCTATAGTTTTTTTTCACTAGCTTTTGGATTAAGATAGGTAGGTACTCGCCTGGGTGGCTCTGTCGGTTAAGCATTTGACTTTGGCTCAGGTCATGATCTTGCAGTTTGTGAGTTTGAGCCCCGTATCAGGCTCTGTGCTGACAGCTCAGAGCCTGGATCCTGCTTCAGATTCTGTGTGTGTGTGTGTGTGTGTGTGTGTCTGCCCCTCCCCCACTCATGCTCTGTCTCTGTCAAAAATAAACATTAAAAATAAATAAATAAAAAATATTAAAAAAAAAAAAGAAAAGAAAAGATAGGCAGGTACTTTCTCTTAGGGGAAGAAAGTGTAAACTTTTAACAGGGGACATGTTAGGAATACCCAAAACTGAACTAAGCCAAAGGGAGAAAAACAAATTCATTGAAAATTAATTTCTGGCAAAGTCTGTACTGTCATCCGTCCCTTATAATAATTTTTAACACAATTCCCACTGACAGGTGCCTTTATCAATATCATATTTTTTTTCTTCTTGAGTCTCAGGTCTCAGCATTGCTCCCTTGTCCCTGCGGCTCCCCTGGAACTCCCCAGGGACAATGCCCACCACAACTGGGTCCTTCAGTTCCTGCCATTGATCCAGCTGTGTGCATGCTGACTAAACGCTGCCAGGTCAAGCTGGAGAGCAGGACTTGAAAATTCAGTGCTAATTACTGTGATTACAATCTGTGTGTCAAGCAGCCAAAGCCTCTGGGAAGTGTCCACAGGCAACCTGTCTCTGAATCAAAAATCTCAGTTTGAGAGATGAAGAATCTATACACACCGACTTTCCAGCTTGTGAAGTCATAATATGGGCATCAAGTTGTTCGTGATACCTTCTCTGGAAGCATATGAACTAAGGCAGCCCCAACATTTAGAATGTACAAGACAATGAGGGAAATGATCAAACAGAATCCATGCAGCCCCCCAACTAACAAATACCAGGGCCACGTGATATCATGCTCAGATGGCAATTCTCTGGAGATGACTTGAGACCCTCTGAACCCAACCAGGGAGTGAATGGGCACTTACAGAAACATGCTCCTATATAGGCATCATCACTCTGCAAATAGCAGGGGCAAATTTATCATGAGAACTTCAAACCCCTTAGTATCCATGTGAGCTGTGTATTTACCACAGCACTCCCAAATGTAGATATACTGCAATCAGAAAAAGTGATTTCACAAAAGCATCTTACAGGACATTAAAAAAATCAAAAAAATATTGATGCAAGGGAATGCTTAAGAGATCATTTTGTTTTCCTGGGCTCACAAACATTTCTTAAAATAAGTTTGAGTCGTTTGAGAACAGGTTGAAGGGGACAAGCAAGCTGCATTTCTAGCTATTTGGGAAGGCAGCTAGTTTTGCTCTGGAGTGCACAGCTCATTTCCCTTTCTTCACAGACTATGTGCAGATATGCTTGTTTTTGTCCAAGTTACACAAATACAGTTCTTCCCAGGGCACAGTGTTTAGAACAGAATTAATCCTTTGAGTCATCATGTAAAATCCTACGGGAATTTCTATACTTGCTGTGACATGACAACATTAAGTTTCCAGACACTGCCAAAAAGTTGTGATTTCACATCTAAACCATCACAGGACTCTTCTTTAGCTGTTGAATACCACCATAGGCTTTCTATGTGCCCATAACAAGGATTCTGGAGGAAGAGAAGCTCTTCAGGGGGGACACACTGGCCAGTGTAGTCCCAGGGCAGCAGGCAAAATCTGACCTGTCATTTTGACCTGACCAGAATTGGCCAACACATGTCAAACATCACAGAGCCTTTATGAAAATATGACCTCAAATATTTTTCTTTCCTCCTCTTTCTTTTTCAAGTATTCAGTTCACAAAGTGTGTCTATGTGTTTATTTGAAAATGAAACCACTTTTATTTTATTCTTTTTTATTTTTTTGAGGGGGGGGAAGGGCAGAGTGAAAGGAAGAGGCAGAGAGAGAACCTTAAGCAGGCTCCACACTCAGTGCAGAACCTGACCGGGAGCTCCATCTTACAACCGTGAGATCATGACCTGAGCTGAAATCAAAGAGTCAGATGCCCAACTGACTGAGCCACCCAGACACCCTTGAAATTACTTTTAAAAGCCTCAGTTGTTTTGTATCAAGAACCCTAGGGGGCCTGGGAGGCTCAGCTGGTTAAGTGTCTGACTCTTGATCTCAGCTCAGGTCATGATCTCAAGGTTCATGGGATTGAGCCCTGCATCAGCTCTGCGCTGACAGCACAGATCCTGCTTGGGATTCTCTCTCTCCCTCCTTCTCTGCTCCTCACCTGTTCTCGCTCTCTAAAAATAAATAAATTTTAAAAAGAACCCTAAAAAAAGAAGGTAATAATTTCAGTATGAACCTATGCTATAAAATACCTTTATTTGATTACTTATTTAAGGTTATTTGCTGATTACTCAACATAAATAAAACTTTAAAAAAATACAAGTGATCATATGTTGAAGATACTGGTAACTTCAGATGGTAATTTTTCTCTTTTTAAGAATTAAATGAAATCATAGTGTTTAGTTTGGCAAAACAAACCATTACTAAAGTTTTTAAAAGGCCACTGATGTATTCTCTTGTGTACTTTCTGAGTTTTCATAAAGACTTCTGCTAATGGCACAATGAGTATCACAGCTGAGTGTCCAACTAGAAGAGAATGCAGAGTAGGACAATGACAGATGTGCTGGTGGTACATTTCCCACACCCATCGCAGGTGCTAGCCCCCACTCCCTGCTTTTCACAAGACTTTACCAAGTTCCTTTCAAGTGCTTCTGACACTCAAAGTGAGCAATCCAATAAGTCAAAACTTTTGAATACCTAAGTTTTCTTTTTTTTTGTTTTTTCCATGTACAATGAGAGAGTCGACAAATCTCCTTCATCTTTCTGAATCGGAGTCTTTGGAACTGTTCAGCTGGCAACAAGAACTCAGCCCTTCGGTTCATGGATACTGCCACAGTTTATCAGCATCTAGCACAAGTCCTTGCATGTGGCCACACTCACGTTTGTTAACTGACTTCATTACCAACTTCCTTCCTTGTAAATTACAGGGACCATCGAAGTCATTATCATTGGGTTTCTCCACGGCCAAGAAACCCTTACATTTGTTCCATTTTGCAGATGAATTCTTCTAAGAATTGTGCTTATGCTTATATGTCTGTGCTATATACTATGCAATAGCCACAATCTGTCCCCTGCAGGCTGAAAAACAGCTTACTCTCTACAAGACCAGCAAATAGCAAATACACCAAAAATATGCTCTGGTCAATACAAATAAGGACAATGAAGACTGTCCCAGAAATAATTTCAATCAATTTTATACAATTGATCTCTTCTTTCAAGGGGCCCTTAATTTACTCAATCCCTGATTGAGTTGTTACATGAATCATGAAGGCTTAACTACGAAGATAAAGACAGATATTTCAATCAGGGACTACCCATGATGGTTTAATTAAAGAATTTTTGCATCTCACTTACAGAATATCGCTCCTTAAGTACGGCATGGCATTTATTTAAAATGTCCCAGAGGCAATTAAGCCCTTGATTAACAATAAAATTTTCTTCCTTAACTTCATTCTCAATTACCATGCAGCTCATTTCTCGTTGCCTGGAATTTCAGCACATGGTACTCAATGGATTTAACTCACATGTAATTCCACGTAATCCATCAAAAACAGTTACAAGACTTGAAGTCCACGGGAACTAGCCCTCCCTTAAAGTTGGAGGTTGTACTTGTGGTACAGTTTGCCTCACTTTTCACCTGCAACTTGCAGCTCAACTAAGTCCAGAGCTGTGTGTGATGGCTCTACTCTGAGTTATGAGAGGAACAAGGGGACAATAACCAGGACATAATTCCTAACTCTGAAAGTTCAGTTTTTCTTGAGCTCCGAGGAGGGAAGATAGTGATAAATAATATACTTGTCCATATGACTCCTCTGTTCTATGCTTTGAGGAGAAACAAATGGTCATGATTCCCCAGACCTGCCATCTCTGAGCTGCTCTCTCATTTCCCTGGAAAGCAGGTGAGTGATAAGGAAATCAGAGCAGTTAAGGGATTGGGCTCTGGAATCCAGCAGGCCTGGTTCTGGTGGCACCTAAAGCATGTTACTTAGCCTCCCTAAATCTCAGGTTTATTATGAGCTCAATATAATAGGATTGCTGTGAGAAATCAATGAAATGATGCAGGTAACACCTGATAAAATGCCTCACATGCAGAAAATCCAATCAATAATAGCTACTATTATTAAAGAGGAGACACTTCCCCCTCCTCTTCTCTAACCTCTGTGAGTTATACATGTGGGTCTAAAACAGACTGTCACCTAGGACACTTCACAGGTGTGCTGTTCATGCACACGTGCTCACATGTGCGCACACACACACACACACACGCACACAGTGATTGGCACTCTGCCACGTCTGGGAAACACACCTACCAAGGGGATGGGAGCCCACATCCAGGCTAAGAGTCTAAGAGTCAGCAGTGCAGAAAATAGAAACATTAGGTTATATCTTCTCTTCTGATGCCCTCCAGGTCTCCAGAACTTAATAGCTGGACAAACTAGATATCAATTGTGGCTTCTCTGTGAATTTTTAATCAGCTCTAAAATAATGCTTCATGATTATCTACACACATTAATCTCATCTGAAAAGAAGAAAATCAAGGCAGAGCCTGGGTGGCTTAGTCGGTTAAGTGTCTGACTTCGGCTCAGGTCATGATCTCAGGGTTTGTGAGTTCGAGCCCCACGTCAGACTCTCTGTTCTCAGTGCAGAGTGTGCTTTGGATCCTCTGTCTCCTCTCTCTGCCCCTCCCCTGCTCATGCTCTCACTCTCAAAATAAATAAGTAAACATTAAAAAAAAATTTTTAAAGGAAAATCAGAAGGATTTTTCCATTCATTTTCTCTTAATGTTAGACAAATTTTTCTTTCATTAGTTCCACAAATAGATATCAGACACCTAAGTCAAACCCTGGGGATGTTAATGAGGAGAGAATCAGCCATCTGGGAAGCTGAGGTCCAGCTAGGGAGACAGACCCAAGACAGGAGTCTCTAAAGCAAACAGAGGCCAGAAGTCCAGGAGTGGGAGGGGACATTCACAGAAGGTTTCTCAGAGGTGGGGACAACCTTGGAAGAGGGAGGACAAACTCCTGGAGGCAAAAAGTGCATCGTGGGTGCAGGAGAATGAGGAAGAGCACAGGGGAACTCATTGATTTCATCTCAATTATCACCAGTGATTTTCTTTCTTTGCAAATGCTATGCCCAGCTCTGTCATACATTGCCTTCATGCACGTAGGGGTTCCCAGACATAAACACTAGCTATGTGAAACACCAAGCCAGTGTCCTTTTTCCAATCATGTAGTCTGTCACAGACAGGGAGCAAAACAGTGACAACTCAATATATTAAAATTTTCTGAACCAGAAAAGCTCCTCTTTTTGCTCTTTGATAAGGTTTATTTATGCTTTAAAATTATCTTAGAAATACACAGGACTTCAGCTCTTGATTTTGGCTTGGGTCATGAGCTCACGGTTGGTGGGATGGAGCCCTGTGTCGGGCTCTGCACTGACAACATGGGGCCTGCTTGGGATTCTCTCTCTCCCTCTCTCTCTCTCTGCCCCTCCCCCTCTCTCAAAATGAATAATTTTTAAAAAAATTTTTAATGTTTATTTTTGAGAGAAAGAGAGAGAGAGCAGGGGAGGGGCAGAGAGAGAGGGAGACACAGAATCTGAAGTGGGCTCCAGGCTCTGAGCCGTCAGCACAGAGCCTGATGCGGGGCTTGAACCCATAAGCTGTGAGATCACGCATGCATAACTGACTGAGCCACCCAAGCGACCCTTGAATAAATAAATGTTTAAAAAAATCTACAAAAGAAATATATAGGCCTTAAGTAATAATTCTATTTTAAACAAGTATCTGCCACAAAATCATGTTGAAAGAGATTATATTTTGTATTGCCTGAAGCTTAGCAGCAGCATTATTTAGGTACCTACCAGTGTACAGGGGACAGTGTATCTGTACATAGATTCAAAATGTTAAAACACAAAGTATCAGTACTCATTCTAAGGCAAACAAACTTAAGTTCTCAATGGTAGACTCTGTTCTTTTTAACATCTACTGATTCCTTAATTTACATTTGTCACTTAATTCCCTCAACTGTATGAAATATACTATTATTGCCAGTTATTTTATATAAGGAAACACAGATGTATTTTATTCAGTGACTTTACATTTTCAAAGAGGCAGCTGCTGGCAATATTATGCTGCACTTCACAACTGACACCAGTTTTCTCAGGACACTGCACAAGCCAAAGCATAGTAACTCATATCCATATTGATCAGAAAAGCTTCACTATTAAAACAGAAAATCGAAACAAGATTCAAACAAGGAATGATAGCAAGAATGTCTTTTCCCCTCTTCAAAATTGTCTCTATAATGGACAGTCTAAAACAGGGCTCACCAAACGTCTGAAAGGGACAGATAGTAACTATTTCAGATTGTGAGCTGGGAGACAAATGCTGGGATATTATACAGGGACTTATATACATCAAGAGAAAACACAATTTTCCACACCTTTTTTTACTGATGGAATTCAAAATAAAATTGAGTACAACTTTTTGGTAATACAGTTCTAATGGAGAGAAGAATGGCATTCTTTTTTTTTTTTTTTTTTTTTTTTTTGGTGTGGGAATTAGCATTTTGCTTAATTGGAGTTAAAGGTAATGTTCCCTATCAACAAATCACACATCTGGAAAAATTATTAGTTCAAAGGCTGTATAAAAATAAGTGGTTAGCAGAATTCAGCCTTTGGACCCTTGGTTTAGAACATTTATTTAAGAGTTTAGCCACAGACAAACTTTGACACCCTGGAGACCCAGAGTCACAGACATAGGACACACCTCACAGAGAAGTGCTGTCATCACAATCATGGCAACAGGGAAAAATGGTTAAGACTCAGGTCCTGAGCTTTAAACTACAGGCCAGTATACCAGCCCTGGTTATTGTTCAGGGACATCAACAAATAGCTTTCCAGGGCTCCCCACTACCCTCCCATGGGACTCTTGTGTTTTTACATTACTTGTTAACTTGGGGGCAGGGCGGCTGAAGTAGCTGCCACACCAACTAGTTTGTGTGACACTAAAGAAAAGTCAATTTAGTGCGAATTACAAAAAAGTAACATTATATTCACTTCTATTCATGGCATTTTAAAAAAATCTCTATTCCTCTCACTTTTTATTCCCCCTATCCTGATGTTAATAAATTGCTTTTTTGGTAAAGTTTTAACAGATCAGTTTCGTGTTCCTAAGTATATCCAGCATTTCATCCTCCTTTTCAATACAAAACCCAGAAACTGAATCTTTTGTGGACTCTCTGCTCTTTGTGTCATCATAGGGTAGAGGTGGGGGCGGGGGTAGAGGGGAGAGGGGTGAAGAGGGAGGTTATTGGCTCACAAAAGTCCAGACAGAATTTGACTACAAAAATGCAGAGCAGGGGAGCAGGGCGGAAGAAATGAATCAGAAATCCCACAAACAGAGGAGGGTTATTTTTCTTTTAAAAGATTAAGGATTGTAGGTTTTCATGCTTACTCAGATGGAACAAGAAAAGATTTTAACTTCTTTGCTTCATTCAGTTTGGTTCTGAACAAAACAAAAGTTGAGCACATTCAAAACATCCATTATAATTTTCTTCTTCCCTTTAAGATGGTGAGGCAACATCTGGTGAAAGATTTGGGGGTTACATTCCACTCAATAATAATCGCAGGGAAGAAAAGTCGAAAGCTCACCAAAAACGGAAAGAGGGACGGAACTTGTATGGTTTTTCCTCGCCTTTCATGTGTACAGACATTCTAGGTAAAGCTTCCTTGCCATTGTGAATTAAATTCTAGTTCTGGCATCAAAGCAGGACACACTGATTCTAGTTGTTTATAACGAATAAGGAAATGCACACAGCTATTTTATAGAAACGTCCAAAGATGCATGAGCAGTTTCTTTTGAGGGAAGGAACCATATTTTCCAAATGAGTCCGAGTCGTAGTTGAGGGGTTGACACCCATTTATCTACATCTATAACGAACTGGTGCTCCTGATGACTACTAATGCTTTCAGGAAGTAAACACCACTATGTTGTAATACTAGTAATACAGAAGATAAAAAGCAAGGGGAATAGGCAAATGAGGAGTGGGAGGGAGTTAAGGCAGTAATTTGGACAACAAAGTGAAAAGAGTTTCAATCATAACAGGGGTTCAGTTCAGTCTGAGCAGCCCCCCATCCTTACATGGACAACTCTGATGATTTCTCTGGTAGAGTTGGCTCCCCAGTAATTAAAATTTCTTAAAGATTTCTCTTCTCTGAGCATTCCTACTGCGTATGACACATCACTGGGATTACAAAATCTTAACTAATCGAAAGCTCTGATCACAATGATAAGGCAGAACAGAAGGTAATATTTGAGTGGGGAAAATAGAGACAAAGAGCTGATTTTAAGAGCCATGATTTTAGGGGGTTGTGATTTTAGGAAGCATTCTTTTTGCTGACCCTGGCACTGTACCCAGCATATAATAGATGCTAATTAAATATATAAATAAGGAAATTAATGCATGCAAAAACCAAGTACCTTAAATTAGCTTTATATAAATGTCCCCTCCTTAATCATGTGATAGTGATAATAATTATCTGTAAATATTTGACAAATTAGAAGAGCAAGGAGAATTACATTATTTACCTACTAACTAATGTGCATATGTTAATCATTCAAATAGAAAACAGTGATATATAGAGACAGAGACAGAGACAGAGAGACAGAGAGTCAGGAAATTTCTTTTTCTTTAAAAATTTCATTTTTATTTTTTTAAGTTTTTTAAAAATATTTATTTATTTCTGAGAGAGTGAGAGACCGAGCATGAGTGGTGTAGGGGCAGAGAGGGGGCGGGGGGAGAGAGGGAGAGGGAGAGGGAGAGGGAGAGGGAGAGGGAGAGGGAGAGAGAGAGAGAGAGAGAGAGAGAGATACAGAATCTGAAGCAGGCTCCAGGCTCCAAGCTGTCAGCACAGAGCTTGATGCGGGGCCCAAACCCACAAACTGTGAGATCATGACCTAAGCTGAAGTCGGATGCCCAACCAACTGAGCCACCCAGGCACCCCAAAGATTTCATTTTTAAGTAATCTCTACACCCAATGCGGGGCTTGAACTGACAACCCCAAGACCAAGAGTGGCATACTCCAATGACTGAGCCAGCCAGGGGCCCCATAGTCAGGAAATTTCTAAGGAAGTCACTGTATTTTTAAATATCTGTGGGTGAAATATATAGTTGTCCTGTTGATAGGTAGGGTGAAAGCAACGAAAACTTTTTATTATAGCACTATATTTTCATATTTTAACTCTATTTTAAGCTCTCAGGATATTTATAGCAGCTAAAGTTTATGGAGATGTTCCCAGTGATCATGAACCAGCTACAGGTTTTATTTAAAACT
The DNA here is from genome assembly GCF_023721935.1 of Panthera uncia. Lineage (NCBI taxonomy): Eukaryota > Metazoa > Chordata > Mammalia > Carnivora > Felidae > Panthera > Panthera uncia. Next base: position 68,182,552 of record NW_026057576.1, on the reverse strand, counting down.
CACTTAAAATAGCAAAATGACAAAACAGTGACTCATTATCATAATCCTCCTGTGGATATAGCTTAAGAGACCCGGGAACCGATTTCTCTCTGAAAAGAGAAAAAAAGAAGAAAACACCTTTAAAATGCTGCTATATAATGCTGAAATCCTTAAAACAATGTGGTCTGAACGATGCAAGAGTCCTTACATAACATTATTGCATACAGAGAAAAGGAGGGAGGGATGGAGGGAGGGAGGACGGAAGGCAGGCAGTAGGAGGGGGAGAGAGAGAGAGATGAAGAAAGAGAGACAGAAAGAAAGAAAACAATGAAATATCCTCAAGAAAAATGAAGCCCCAGCAGAATATACTGCAAAAATCCATAGCCTCTGGTACCATTCATGCAAGTATACCCACAGTTCTTATGTTTAAGAATATATGTCATCCCAATAGCCTCCAATGGAGAAGCAAGTAAGTGACAGTTCGCACTAAAAAACTGAAGTACTGGTTCCTGAAAAGCTAAAGCAATGTGAAACCATGTTGGTGGGGAGTTTGTTGTTCAGTTTACTTCTTAGCTAGAAAACAAAGAAGTGAGACATGCCAGCACAGACCTTTTCTGTGTCAGATTTCTAGGCTCCCTTCTCCCTGTGCCCTCTCCATCACCCGGTGCTGTCACGGTCCATGTGCCTCACACTCTACACAAAAAGCATGTGCACTAGCACTCTCCTGCTAGCACTCCCCCAGCCCACAACCTCTGTCTTCTCACACCTCTGAAACCAGTGTATGGCTTCTCCATCACCCATCACAACCTCATCAATAGCAAATGTTCCTGTTCTTCTGGTGGAACCATCAGTAAGTATTATTTCAATGCTTTGAGGTATTCTCTTATTTAAAAACATTTTTTAAGTTTATTTATTTATTTCGAGAGACACAGAGTGCAAGCAGGGAGGAGCAGAGGAAGAGGAGTACAGAGGATCCGAAGAAGGCTTTGTGCTGACAGCAGAGAGCCCAAAAAGGGGCCTCAAACTCATGAACCGTGAGATCATGACCTGAGCAGAAGTCAGATGCTCAACCTACTGAGCCACCCAGGCACCCCTCTCCTATTGTTTTTTTAAAGCAAGCTAGACATTTATTCTGCTGCTAGGCTTTTATTTAATTAAAGTCATCCTCAACTTTTAAAGCAGGCTTTGCCAGCCCTATTTTGACTATACTAATCCATACAACTTTTTCATCCGCGTTAATTTTTTAATGCAGTGCAACCTGCCAATATCTGGCCTATATTAACAAAGCACAGCACAGCCATGCCCCTCCTCCCTGAACACCTCCCAGAGAAGCTTGCTCTGGGGCTCCTGGGGGCTCACCTCTCAGGCTGGTGCAGTACAGGGAAGGTTGTGGTCTTCCACACGGGGACTGCAGGCTGTGGCCTCTGCACCTTGGCTTCCCTACAGAATCATCTTGGGTTGCTTTGCTGCTCCCTCAGCTCTGAGGCCACGTGTGGCCAGCCCGCCCTGCAAGCCACTGCTCAGAGACTGCCCTGTCCCCAGTGTCACCCTATCTCCAAGTGAGTAGAGAACCACTTGCCTCTCCTCTTGGACCTAACAGCGCTTGTCCCGAGAAAAGACAGAAGGGCAAGAGCTTCAAGTGGCAATCCTCAATCCTCACTGACAAAGAGACCGATGCAGCCAAGTGCTTTCTGCCCAGGCTTTGCTGGCACTGGGGCTGCCCCCATAGGACCCATTTGCTGTGCCTCCTGCCTGCCACCAGGCCTGCCACACTGTCCTTGCACTTGCAGGCCTGGTATGGACCAGTTCTACCACATCTGCTAGTCAAATTTCAACAGATACAGAATGCAATACAATAAAGCAGGAATGTGATACCTTCACTGCCGACTAAGAGGTCAGTGTCCTGAGCACCTCAGTGCAGTGTTATTTGAGGTCCACAGCTATGGTGACAAGCCCCTGGAAAGATGGGGCCCAACAGCACTCCAGCTCCTGCCCACCCTCCAGACAGAGGCTGGTCTTGCAACAACACTAACAATAGTAACAAAGCACTGATTGGGGTGGGAGGTGGGGTACAGTGGAATTAGGAGTCAGGACAGTCATAAATGCCAGATGCTCCAGTACAAGTGGTTAAGGATGCAGTGCTCCTCTTTCTCCTTTTTCCTAAACTTTATTAACAGAAGAAAATCACACTTTGCTAACTGAGAGAGAAAGAGAAAGAATCGTCAATGACTCTGGAGTGTCTCACCAGTGGGCCAATGTCCACCTGCACCTTCTTCGGTTCCCTCTGGAGGGGAGGGGTGGGGTGGTGATGTACTTTCTGATTTCTCTTTTCCATCCTCCCATTTATGTACATTGCCAGAACTCATCAAACTCTGAGGATATTCAGCGCCAAACAGAGCCATGTATCCAAAGCACACATCTCACTGACTTGAAACTGTGCCTCAGAGAAACACAACAATCACCACCAACCACCACTCCCTTAAGTCTTTTCCTTAAGTAGAATTCGTATTCAAGCAGATGGCTGAAAAAGGAGTCCGATCTAAGAGGCCACCTGGCACCTGGGTGGCTCAGTCAGTTAAGCATCCGACTTCGGCTGAGGTCATGATCTTACGGTCTTTGGTCCTTGAGTTTGAGGCCCTCATCAGGCTCTGTGCTGACAGCTCGGGGCCTGGAGCCTGCTTCAGATTCTGTGTCTCCCTCTCTCTCTGCCCTCCCCCACTTGCACTCTGTCTCTCTTGCTCTCAAAAAAAAAAAAATAAACAAAAAAAAATAATAAAAAAAATTTTTTTTTAATTTAAAAGGCCATTTAAAGATAGGTTTAGTAACTGACCTATGTGGAGGACCTTGTGGCTGAGCGCATTTGCTGGTTGCCCACAATGTGTGCGGCACACAAGACACCTTCTCCCAGCACAAACCATTATTTCCAGTGCCACTTGTCCTCCAACTTAGTATGAGCAAGAACATTTAATAGAGCCTTTCATCCTGATCTGCAAGAAGACAAGTAAGTGGTCCTTGCCATTACGCTTTTCCCTAGCTCTAATAGCAAGTCCCCACAGAACTCCCAGAACAGAATTATGCAGAAAATTTTCAGCATTCCAAAGCAGGAGCAACACCTGTGTTAGATATCTCAAAAAACCTGCTATTTTTTTAAGTTTGTTTTTTAGAAAGAGAGAGAGCACGAGCACAGGGTAGGGGAAGAGAGAGAAGAAGAGAGAGAGAATCCCAAGCAGACTCCGCACTGTCAGCACGGAACCTGATGCGGGGCTCAAACTCACGAACTGTGAAATCATGACCTCAGCCAAAGTCAGACACTTAACCGACTGAGCCACAGGAGCCCCCTCCTTTTTTTTTTTTTTAAGTCTATTTATTTATTTTTGAGACACACAGAGAGAGTACTATGTTTAAGTATTGAGAAGGACCCAATTTATACTGAATGGATTTTGAGGAATTCTCATTATAAAACACATTAAAAGTAGCATAATGGGATCTGTATTACTAATATATCATTTGTAATTAATTAATACTAATATATCCTCTGTAAATAAAGGCAAAGGTGTCATTTCCTATGATATCTATTCTAAGGTAAACAGGACAATTTTCTTCAGCCAGCAATTATTACACATCGGCTATGGGAGAGAGAACTAGGTATATGTTTAAAGCCGGATCTCTTACTTAACCTATGTTTCAAAGGAAATCACTTGTTTGCTTGGTGGCCTACTTTTGTGCCTTACTGGATGCCATATCTGACCATAAAGAGGTTTGGGGAGGCTGAAATGTGCTTATGTTCATTCCTTTTTTCCACTTGGTTTCAGAAGGTGAGGTGTCCAGAGGATCACAGTCCTCCGATTTTATGAGAAGACCTTGTCTGCTCTCTGAGACCTTTATCTGAAAAAAGAACCAGCAACCCTGGATTTTTGTTGAGAAAGGCCATGACCTCTTTCTTCTCAGCAATCATCATGCTGATTTTGTGTAAAAAAAGCAACATTTGGAGTATTTCCACTGTAGGAACTACTAAAAATGTCTGCAATTATGGGGGCGCCTGGGTGACTCAGCTGGTTGAGCGTCCGACTTTGGCTCAGGTCATGATCTCATGGTTCATGGGTTTGAGTCCCATGTCAGGCTCTGTGCTGATAGCTCAGAGCCTGGAGTCTGCTTCAGATCCTGTGTCTCCCTCTCTTTCTACCCCTCCCCTGCTTGTGCTCTCTCTCTCAAAAACAAATAAACATAAACAATTTTTTTTTTAAATGTCTGAGATTATGTTTCCTATAAGCAAATGAAGCAGGCAATCCCTGGACCTAAAAAGTCTTCGAGGTATTTTTCACAGTGGTGAGGTTCTGAATACACATCTTCACACCGTTTTTGGTGGCACAGAGAAAGTGTGACCAGGTAACTTCCCTGGCCTTCAGCATGCAGGACGGGAATCAGAATGTAAATACTTGATGCCCTGTAGATACCGATTTCTTAGAACAAGGGAATGGGGGGAGGGTCATTCACGGAGGACTTGCTGTGTTGGCTCCCTTCACCACAATCATAGAACTTGATTCTCATACCAAGCCCTGAGTTGAGGGCTCTTCCCTTTCAGGTGAGGAAAAGTCAGTGAAAGCCTTTATCCTTCTCATGACACTACTCTGCCTCCATAGCTCTCTCCAGTTTCAAATATGAAAAAAAAAAATAGATCAATCATGCAACTTCAGTTAGCATTCCAAAAACTATGGTCAGGCTCGAGTAATCTATTCACAGACATGCTTCACAGAGAACATGTTCACTCTCACAGTTAAAGCTGATTATCAAAAACTAGCATACTTAGAGGTTTCCCCTATTTATAATAATCATTATAAATACAAGTTAAAAACCAATTACATCGACAATGACAACAATAGTGCTATAATTCTATGAGCCTGGCATAAGGTAGGAATTTAATAAATCATTTGAATGAATGAATTCATCTTTGGGTCTTTAATCTGGAAATACACCAAAACAGAATCTATGAGAAATCTAACATCTTATTCATTTTACACTAATAATTTAAAAAACCCTTACAATTGGCTATTAAATCTTTAACAGGACAGTAATAATTATCATGAGACATACTTTAAAATTCACTCTAAAATCCTGCTTTAACTTGTTGCCTTAACATAAATATATCTGATGTATAAATTCACGAAAACCAACGTAACTACCTCACTTTCAACAGAAAACAAATGCTTCAACTGTTAAAGAAGGGATTCTATCTATCCATACCTAAAACTATCTTAAGTGAGGAGCATTAACCTGTTGCCTTCATGCGCATGTGCAGTGGCTGAATTAACTGAACAGAAAGGAGCAGCCCGAAGAACTGATTTAGTGCATCCAGTGAGTAAACCGCAAACAGAAAGGGATTTACACACCATCACAATGCCCCCTGGGAGCTGTTCTGGTCCATCAGAACCCAAATCTAACTTTTCAGTGACACCTAAAAGTACAGATACCTAACAGACCTTGCATTGCTGACAAAGTAAACATTATATACTCTTTCAAAAATCAGCTTATAAAATACAACAGGGATGTGATTGAGTTTTTAAAAACTAAGTGCTTGAAATATACCCTAACTTGCTTCTAGGTCTAAACAACCAGAAGACTTGACATTTGACACTAGGTTTCTACAGCATGGTGCTAAAATGACCCTTCATATCTCTGAGGGCCTCTCGACAAACAAAGCTGGTAAATAAAAGAAAACAAATGACAATAGAATCCAATTTCCTACCTGATCCTGACCGTCCGGGGGCCAATGTGCAACTCCCCCGCTGCAGCCTCAGTGAAAGCACACATTACCAGCACTCACTTGTCCCTTTCTTGCTTTTGTTTCCTTTGAGAGCCATCCCTGAAACTTACCCAAGCTGAGAGGCAGATCCAGTACCTTTAAAAAAGTTAGCCATGATAAATCACCATCTTCCTCACTGCTGAGTCTTTCCTTCTTTCGCACCAAGATTTCTTTCCACTAACCTGAGAGCAGAAACTTCCCTACGCTAAGATCTCAGATAATGGTCATGTTTAAAGACCAGCCCTGCTTGTCAAAGATTAGACAGCTGTCTGTAGCATACACTCCTCTTCACCATCACCAAGTAGGCCCGATAAATGCTAATACTCAGCATGACGCATCCAGAACTTTAAGCCCCAGTGATAGCTAAGCAGAAAGTATCACAAATTTACTGAAATTATCTGTGGCACAAAAGAAAGGAGAAGGAATTAATCAAAGTCTCTCTCTTAATGCAATGCTTGATTGAACTACCCCAATCCCTTTTTAAATAGGATACTGGTGGCAAGTGACCCTGACTGCATGCCCCAGTGAGATACACAAGGAACACTTGTTCCATTTTTTTCTTTTATGACCTCATTAAGGAGGATTTTGAAGATTGTTCCTGAATATGAGAACAAAGTGTCTTAAGACATCTCTGGCTTTTTATGTCTTTAGCCTTTTACTGCTGGGATGGCCTCTGGGTCTGTGTCTATAACTAGGTACACTCATGCTCACACTTACCTCCCCACCCAAAACAACAATCAAGCAAGGTGATCTGGGCGAAAATAGCCAAAGCCGCACACATCTAAATGCAGAGACGTGCTACTTTCTCACACTGGAAAGTTTTGCCAAGACCAAGTTAGGACCCACTCTCTTTTTCCCTCCTCTCTGACTTGTAGCTGCCATTAATTAGCTCTGGCGGCTGTTTCAAGGCTCTTATCGAGGGAGGGTGCAGACTGCCAAATCTGTTAGTGTGAAAATACTCCACCGCCAGGAACATTTTTCTGTTTGTTGATTCCACGCTTCAATCTAATATGGAAGATTATATTTTACTATCAGAAACAAACAGATTTATAACCGAAGACATTAAAGGCAAACAGGCAAAAAGCAAGCCAAGGACTGAGCCTAAATGTAGTATTTTTATTGACTTCTTAGAAACCAAATAACCTGGCATATTAGTGTGTGCATTCTGCAACAGACATTCAGCCCCATTGTACTACTTAGAAGAGAATAAAAAGAAACCCTACTGTTTGAAACCCAGCGGAACATCCCCACAACAGGGCACAACTGTTCCCTCATGCATGAATGGGAAGGAGATGAAAGAAAAGATGGACTTCTGAGGTACAGCAAAAAACAAAGACAACAAAAGTGCTGATCATGAGGGAATGACACAAGGCATTGCAGCAAAAAGGATGAGAGAAAGGAGCTTAGACAATGGTGAGGACAGCTAAGTGACACGTAGGAGAATTGAAAAATCTACAGAAGTGTCTTTTCTCTCCACCCTTGATGAAAAACAATTAAATGTTGGTACATCTGTCATAAAAAAAAAAAGATCACTGAAACCTGTTACCATCATTATGTGCGGCAAACTTAACTACCCAAACTGTAACTCTCCAATTAAACATTGCCACCTCTGTCTCTGAAAGGAAAAGTTTTCATTTCTGTGACACTTTATAATATGTGAATACGCTGTTAACAAGTTATAAAGCCTGAGGGGTGCTTAAATGCGTGAACACATGTATGGGGACATGGATATGAAGGTTTAAAACACTCTAATGTAAAAGATGGGCTTAAGGAAATGTGTGTATCAACTCAGCTTTTGTTTACAAAATATTTTCCTCTTGACTCACATTATAATTATAGAGATATTTGCTCTAAATTTTGATTGGCTTTCAACTAGTAGCAGCTGGAAACATTGTGGCTTTAAGTTTCTTTGCTCTCAAACCGCACTGCCAAGAAGATATTGTTTGTAAACACTTAATATGAATGAAGGAAGTTCATGATTTATTTAAGGCTACTCTTAAGCGAATGCAGTTATTTATATGTGATGGGAATAATTACCTTTTGATGTTTCTGTTTTTCTTAAACAGAGGTACACCTGTCCACACTTCACTAATGTTGAGCCCTGCTAATGAAGTGTTCAGTGAGAAAATCCCATCAACCAAATATATTAAAAAACCATGCAAAATCCCCACTAGATGTTTATTGCTCCGGAAGTCCACTGGCCTGGGAAAGTCACACTGTTTTAAAGTGAGCTCCTGAATGTTATTCCTTGCTTGATAACATGCAGCCCCTGACAAAACCCAAAAAAGCAGTTATTGACTCTGTCAGAATGCCTGATTAATGGATAAACGCTGTAATTGATTAGCAGAGAAGTGTGAATTAAAACAGGGCATGGCATCAATAACCAGCTTCTAACAAAGGTGGCTGACATAAGATGGAAAACAAGACCCCACAGCTATATCTCATCAAAGGCACGCTTTTCTTAAAAACAGTGGAGAGAAGGAGAACTAAACAGGCCCAGTGTCCTGTTCTCTGCAATTCTTCAATCTCTTCTCTTGGTAAGCATGCTGTATGGAGCCATCGGCAAACGGTACCAGCACTCACTCCTTAGTCCGCTTCTGTCCTCCTTTGGATATCAAGTACTGGAAGTCAGTTAAATGTTCCATTATTCCAGGACTACAGTGAAAGCACATAAGAAGTCCTGTTCTCTTTTCATTTTGTTTACTGGGAACTCTCTTTACTTATATCCTCATAGAAAAGCAAATTCTGCTTGTTCCAGTGCCCCTGGAGAGACAGGAGGTGTTATTCACTGGCACATTGCTTCCACCTGCTTCTGGAGGTAAAAAATTCATTCATTCATTCACTGAGTCATTTGTTCAGTCAGTCAGTCAGTCAGTCATCCAGCATCTGGTATGGACTAGTTACTCTTCTGGGCTGAGGAGGACAAAGATGAATAGGTTTATGGCAGCCTAAGTTGATGCAGACGCCACTCCTTAAAATACACAGAAGCACTGGATAATATAAAGCAAAAAAAAAAAAAAAAAGTTTTTGAAGGTTAAGTGAGATTGAAAGAAAAAGGAAAGGGAAATCTCTAAGTGCTAAAACAGCAGGAATTCCAGAGTTGGACCTCCTCGAGCTGATGCTGAATCCACAGAGGGATAGGGTCCTGGAACAAGGGCTAGGGGCTGGAGTATCAACACCCAGCTGGGACAGAAGACACCAATTTGGGCTTGTGCAAGGTGAGGGACCCCTTAAACAGCTATCTAATCCGTGAACAAGGAACTAGAAGAACTCTGCCCACCAAAGAAATGGCAAAGTAGCCCGTGTGGGCACTGTGAAAATAAACAAAGCTTTTTGTAGGAGTCCTCTAAACCGTGAACCTAGGCTAAGAGCAAGTGCAAGCATTAAGTTAATACCACCTGGATGGGTTGGAAGTTACAAACAGAGAAATTACAATTAACTTCAGTTCAAGACCCTGAAACAACTGAGTCTTGGTTTGTAGAAGAAAAATGCAAAGTAGTGCTGCAAAAATGTATCCACAATTCAGGGCACTTGGACTCCAAAGTCAAAAATAATCCCTGCTGAAGAGGAGCTTACAATAAAGAGTCCCAATCATGTGAAGAAATAAACCAGCAGGTGGGACAGTGAGCAAGTACAATGTAAGGGTGAACAGTTACCTGGGAACTAGAAATAAATGAAAACCTAAGAAGGAGTCTGAAGTATACATTTGAAGTTATTAACATGACCCCAAAAGGAATAGTAAGCATTAAAAAAAAGGACAGTATTAAAAATTAAAATTAATTTGAAAGAGAATCAAATAGCATTTTAAAAAATGTTTATTTATTGAGAGAGAACAAGAGAGAAAGTGCAAGCGCGGGAGGGACAGAGAGAGGGGGGGAGAGAAAATCCCAAGCAGGCTCTGTGTTGTCGGTGCAAGGCCCAAAATGGGGCTTAATCTCACAAACAGTAAGATCATGCATGACCTGAGCTGAAATCAAGAGTTGGACGCTTAACTGAGCCACCCAGGCACCCCCAAATAGCATTTTTAAAAAGAAAAAAATATAATTATGGAACTAAGTAAAACAGTAGATTAGCTGACAAAAGAATTACTAAACTATAGGATGGACGAAAGGAAACCATACAGACCATGGCACAGACAGTAGGTGACAGAAGTCATGAAGATAGGAAACAAAAAGGGCAAAATGAGATATTACAATAAATGTCTAAGAACAGAAAGAATGAGGATTCATGACTATACATTTTCAGAAGTGAAAGCAATATTTAAGTTCTCAGATTGAAGAAGCACAGTCATGAGCTGGATAAATAAACACAGATCAACACCTACACATATGGCAGTGAGCCTACAGAACACCTCATTAAGAAACACAACAACAACAACAAACCAAAAACAAAAGCCCAGAAAAAATAATTACTCATGAAGAAAGAAAAATTTTGCTGTTCCCCAGTAGCAAAATAAACCCCCAAATAATGGAACAATGTTTTCCAAGTATTGAAGGAAATAACATTTAGTGTTGAATTTATTAAGTTATCATTCAAAATTGGGGCAAAATAAATACATTTTCCAGACAAAGGCTGAAAGAAGTTACTACTCTCGTACTTTTACTGAAGTGACCAAAGGTATATTTCATAATACAAGAGACTGAATCCTGAAGAAGGTAGTGGGATCCAAGAAACAACGATGAGCTGAGAGGTTGCAAACAGGTAACTATATCTAAAAGAGCCCTCACTATAGGGGCACCTGGGTGGCTCAATCAGTTAATCATCTGACCTTGGCTCAGGTCATGATCTCACTGTTCGTGAGTTCAAGCCCTATGTTGGGCTCTGTGCTGACACCTTGGAGCCTTCTTCAGATTCTGTGTCTCCCTGCTCCCTGCTTATGCTTGTGCTCACTTGTGCTTTGTCTCTCTCAAAAATAAAAACCATTAAAAAAAATTTTTTTAAAGGGCCTTTACTATAAAAAGAACAGCAGCAGCAATAATAATGTCCTCTCATTTTAAACAAAGGACTTAAAAAACAAGACAATTAGCAGGCTCTGACTAGACAGAGGACATGAAAGACTAGGAGACTATATCAGGGCTAAAATACATTAGAGCACTTTGTTCAGAAGGATATTAGAGATTTATCAGTTAACTTTAGACTTTGTTAAATCAAATATACACATTAGGGGTGCCTGAGTGGCTCGGTCGGTTAAACGTCCGACTTTGGCTGGGGTCATGATCTCGTGGTTTGTGGGTTCGAGCCCTGCTTCTGGCTCTGTGTTGACAGCTGGGAGCCTGGAGCCTGCTTCGGATTCTGTGTGTGTGTATGTGTGTGTCTCTCTCTCTGTCCCTCCCCTGCTCATGCTGTCTCTCTCTCTCTCTCAGGTGAATAAATGTAAAAAAAAAAAAAAGAAAAAAAAAGTATATACATACATATATATTTTTTGCATAAAAAAAATTTTTTTTTAATGTTTATTCACTATTGAGAGACAGAGAGAGACAGAGCGTGAGCAGGGGAGGGGCAGAGAGAGACGGAGACACAGAATCCGAAGAAGGCTCCAGGCTCCGAGCTGTCAGCACAGAGTCCAATGTGGGGCTGAACTCACAAACCATGAGATTATGACCCGAGCCTAAGTGAGATGCTTAACCAACTGAGCCACCCAGGCACCCCCCAAAAAATATATATATATATTTTAAAATATATACGTACACATTAAAATTATAAAAGTAATCACCAAAAGAAAAAACTAGAATATACAACTTGAAAATCAATATAAAGAAACAAAAAAACAAAAATTGAAGGAATAAAGCTTAGTAAATCCAATTAAAAGCAGGAAATGAAGGAAAAAAGACCCAACAGAATGGTACATAAAAATAGTAAAAGAGGGCGCCTGGCGGGATCAGTCAGTGGAGCATGCAACTCTTTTTTTTTTTTTTTTTTTTTTTTTA